>NW_027327477.1:300000-565313 GCF_047675955.1 Chlorocebus sabaeus | reverse complement strand
GGATATTTGGAAGCCCATAGAGGGCTATGGTGAAAAAGGAAATATCTTCCGTTCAAAACAGGAAAGAAGCTTTCTGAGAAACTGCTCTTTGTTCTCTTAATTCATCTCACAGAGTTACATCTTTCCCTTCAAGAAGCCTTTCGCTAAGGCTTTTCTTGTGGAATTGGCAAAGGGATATTTGGAAGCCCATAGAGGGCTATGGTGAAAAAGGAAATATCTTCCGTTCAAAACTGGAAAGAAGCTTTCTGAGAAACTGCTCTGTGTTCTGTTAATTCATCTCACACAGTTACAACTTTCCCTTCAACAAGCCTTTCGCTAAGGCTGTTCTTGTGGAATTGGCAAAGGATATTTGGAAGCCCTTAGAGGCCTATGCTGAAAAAGGAAATATCTTCCGTTCAAAACTGGCAAGAAGCTTTCTGAGATACTGCTCTGTGTTCTGTTAATTCATCTCACAGAGTTACATCTTTCCCTTCAAGAAGCCTTTCGCTAAGGGCTGTTCTTGTGGAATTGGCAAAGGGATATTTGGAAGCCCATAGAGGGCTTTTGGTGAAAAAGGAAATATCTTCCGTTCAAAACTGGAAAGAAGCTTTCTGAGAAACTGCTCTGTGTTCTGTTAATTCATCTCACAGAGTTACATCTTTCACTTCAAGAAGCCTTTCGCTAAGGCTGTTCTTGTGGAATTGGCAAAGGGATATTTGGAAGCCCATAGAGGGCTATGGTGAAAAAGGAAATATCTTCCGTTCAAAACTGCAAGAAGCTTTCTGAGAAACTGCTCTGTGTTCTCTTAAATTCTTCTCACAGAGTTACATCTTTCCCTTCAAGAAGCCTTTCGCTAAGGCTGTTCTTGTGGAATTGGCAAAGGGATATTTGGAAGCCCATAGAGGGGCTATGGTGAAAAAGGAAATATCTTCCGTTCAAAACTGTAAAGAAGCTTTCTGAGAACGGCCTCTGTGTTCTGTTAATTCATCACAGAGAGTTACATCTTTCCTTCAAAAAGCCTTTTCGCTAAGGCTATTCTTGTGGAATTGGGCAAAGGGATATTTGGAAGCCCATAGAGGGCTATGGTGAAAAAGGAAATATCTTCCGTTCAAAACTGGAAAGAAGCTTTCTGAGAAACTGCTCTGTGTTCTCTTAATTCATCTCACAGAGTTACATCTTTCCCTTCAACAAGCCTTTCGCTAAGGGCTGTTCTTGTGGAATTGCAAAGGGATATTTGGAAGCCCTTAGAGGGCTATGGTGAAAAAGGAAATATCTTCCCTTCAAAAGTGGAAAGAAGCTGTCGGAGAAACTGCTCTGTGTTCTGTTAATTCATCTCACAGAGTTACATCTTTCCCTTCAAAAAGCTTTCGCTAAGGCTGTTCTTGTGAATTGGCAAAGGGATATTTGGAAGCCCATAGAGGCCTATGGTGAAAAAGGAAATATCTTCCGTTCAAAACTTGAAAGAAGCTTTCTGAGAAACTGCTCTGTGTTTGTTAATTCATCTCACAGAGTTACATCTTTCCCTTCAAGAAGCCTTTCGCTAATACTGTTCTTGTGGAATTGGCAAAGGGATATTTGGAAGCCCATAGGAGGGGCTATGGTGAAAAAGGAAATATCTTCCGTTCAAAAGTGGAAAGAAGCTTTCTGAGTAACTGCTCTGTGTTCTGTTAATTCATCTCACAGAGTTACATCTTTCACTTCAAGAAGCCTGTCGCTAAGGCTGTTCTTGTGGAATTGGCAAAGGGATATTTGGAAGCCCATAGAGGGCTATGGGTGGAAAAGGGAAATATCTTCCGTTCAAAACTGGAAAGAAGCTTTCTGAGAAACTGCTCTGTGTTCTGTTAATTCATCTCACAGAGTTACATCTTTCCCTTTAAGAAGCCTTTCGCTAAGGCTGTTCTTGTGGAATTGGGCAAAGGGATATTTGGAAGCCCTTAGAGGCCTATGGTGAAAAAGGAAATATCTTCCGTTCAAAACTGGAAAGAAGCTGTTCTGAGAAACTGCTCTGTGTTCTATTCAGTTCATCTCACAGAGTTACATCTTCCCCTTCAAGAAGCCTTTCGCTAAGGCTGTTCTTGTGGAATTGGCAAAGGGGATATTTGGAAGCCCATAGAGGGCTATGGTGAAAAAGGAAATATCTTCCGTTCAAAACTGGAAAGAAGCTTTCTGAGAAACAGCTCTGTGTTCTGTTAATTCATCTCACACAGTTACAACTTTCACTTCAACAAGCCTTTCGCTAAGGCTGTTCTTGTGGAATTGGAAAAGGGATATTTGGAAGCCCTTAGAGACCTATGATGAAAAAGGAAATATCTTCCGTTCAAAACTGGAAAGAAACTTTCTGAGAAACTGCTCTGTGTTCCTGTTCATTCATCTCACAGAGGTTACATCTTCCCCCTTCAAGAAGCCTTTCGCTAAGGCTGTTCTTGTGAATTGGCAAAGGGGATATTTGGAAGCCCATAGAGGGCTATGGTGAAAAAAGGAAATATCTTCCGTTCAAAAACTGGAAAGAAAGCTTTCTGAGAAACTGCTCTGTGTTCTGTTAATTCATCTCACACAGTTACAACTTTCCCTTCAACAAGCCTTTCGCTAAGGCTGTTCTTGTGGAATTGGCAAAGTGATATTTGGAAGCCCTTAGAGGCCTATGGTAAAAGGAAATATCTTCCGTTCAAAACTGGAAAGAAGCTTTCTGAGAAACTGCTCTGTGTTCTATTCATTCATCTCACAGAGTTACATCTTCCCCTTCAAGAAGCCTTTCGCTAAGGCTGTTCTTGTGGAATTGGCAAAGGGATATTTGGAAGCCCATAGAGGGCTATGGTGAAAAAGGAAATATCTTCCGTTCAAAACTGGAAAGAAGCTTTCTGAGAAACAGCTCTGTGTTCTGTTAATTCATCTCACACAGTTACAACTTTCCCTTCAACAAGCCTTTCGCTAAGGCTGTTCTTGTGGAATTGGCAAAGGGATATTTGGAAGCCCTTAGAGGCCTATGATGAAAAAGGAAATATCTTCCGTTCAAAACTGGAAAGACGTTTTCTGAGAAACTGCTCTGTGTTCTGTTCATTCATCTCACAGAGTTACATCTTCCCCTTCAAGAAGCCTTTCGCTAAGGCTGTTCTTGTGGAATTGGCAAAGGGATATTTGGAAGCCCATAGAGGGCTATGGTGAAAAAGGAAATATCTTCCGTTCAAAACTGGAAAGAAGCTTTCTGAGAAACTGCTCTGTGTTCTGTTAATTCATCTCACACAGTTACAACTTTCCCTTCAACAAGCCTTTCGCTAAGGCTGTTCTTGTGGAATTGGCAAAGGGATATTTGGAAGCCCTTAGAGGCCTATGGTGAAAAAGGAAATATCTTCCGTTCAAAACTGGAAAGAAGCTTTCTGAGAAACTGCTCTGTGTTCTGTTCATTCATCTCACAGAGTTACATCTTCCCCTTCATGAAGCCTTTCGCTAAGGCTGTTCTTGTGGAATTGGCAAAGGGATATTTGGAAGCCCATAGAGGGCTATGGTGAAAAAGGAAATATCTTCCGTTCAAAACTGGAAAGAAGCTTTCTGAGAAACTGCTCTGTGTTCTGTTAATTCCTCTCACAGAGCTACAACTTTCCCTTCAACAAGCCTTTCGCTAAGGCTGTTCTTGTGGAATTGGCAAAGGGATATTTGGAAGCCCTTAGAGGCCTATGGTGAAAAAGGAAATATCTTCCGTTCAAAACTGGAAAGAAGCTTTCTGAGAAACTGCTCTGTGTTCTGTTAATTCATCTCACAGAGTTACATCTTTCCCTTCAAGAAGCCTTTCGCTAATACTGTTCTTGTGGAATTGGCAAAGGGATATTTGGAAGCCCTTAGAGGCCTATGGTGAAAAAGGAAATATCTTCCGTTCAAAACTGGAAAGAAGCTTTCTGAGAAACTGCTCTGTGTTCTGCTCATTCATCTCACAGAGTTACATCTTCCCCTTCAAGAAGCCTTTCGCTAAGGCTGTTCTTGTGGAATTGGCAAAGGGATATTTGGAAGCCCATAGAGGGCTATGGTGAAAAAGGAAATATCTTCCGTTCAAAACTGGAAAGAAGCTTTCTGAGAAACTGCTCTGTGTTCTCTTAATTCTTCTCACAGAGTTACATCTTTCCCTTCAAGAAGCCTTTCGCTAAGGCTGTTCTTGTGGAATTGGCAAAGGGATATTTGGAAGCCCATAGAGGGCTTTGGTGAAAAAGGAAATATCTTCCGTTCAAAACTGGAAAGAAGCTTTCTGAGAAACTGCTCTGTGTTCTGTTAATTCATCACAGAGAGTTACATCTTTCCTTTCAAAAAGCCTTTCGCTAAGGCTATTCTTGTGGAATTGGCAAAGGGATATTTGGAAGCCCATAGAGGGCTATGGTGAAAAAGGAAATATCTTCCGTTCAAAACAGGAAAGAAGCTTTCTGAGAAACTGCTCTGTGTTCTCTTAATTCATCTCACAGAGTTACATCTTTCCCTTCAAGAAGCCTTTCGCTAAGGCTTTTCTTGTTGAATTGGCAAAGGGATATTTGGAAGCCCATAGAGGGCTATGGTGAAAAAGGAAATATCTTCCGTTCAAAACTGGAAAGAAGCTTTCTGAGAAACTGCTCTGTGTTCTGTTAATTCATCTCACACAGTTACAACTTTCCCTTCAACAAGCCTTTGGCTAAGGCTGTTCTTGTGGAATTGGCAAAGGGATATTTGGAAGCCCTTAGAGGCCTATGGTGAAAAAGGAAATATCTTCCGTTCAAAACTGGCAAGAAGCTTTCTGAGAAACTGCTCTGTGTTCTGTTCATTCATCTCACAGAGTTACATCTTTCCCTTCAAGAAGCCTTTCGCTAAGGCTGTTCTTGTGGAATTGGCAAAGGGATATTTGGAAGCCCATAGAGGGCTTTGGTGAAAAAGGAAATATCTTCCGTTCAAAACTGGAAAGAAGCTTTCTGAGAAACTGCTCTGTGTTCTGTTAATTCATCTCACAGAGTTACATCTTTCACTTCAAGAAGCCTTTCGCTAAGGCTGTTCTTGTGGAATTGGCAAAGGGATATTTGGAAACCCATAGAGGGCTACGGTGAAAAAGGAATTATCTTCCGTTCAAAACTGGCAAGAAGCTTTCTGAGAAACTGCTCTGTGTTCTCTTAATTCTTCTCACAGAGTTACATCTTTCCCTTCAAGAAGCCTTTCGCTAAGGCTGTTCTTGTGGAATTGGCAAAGGGATATTTGGAAGCCCATAGAGGGCTATGGTGAAAAAGGAAATATCTTCCGTTCAAAACTGGAAAGAAGCTGAGAAACTGCTCTGTGTTCTGTTAATTCATCACAGAGAGTTACATCTTTCCCTTCAAAAAGCCTTTCGCTAAGGCTATTCTTGTGGAATTGGCAAAGGGATATTTGGAAGCCCATAGAGGGCTATGGTGAAAAAGGAAATATCTTCCGTTCAAAACTGGAAAGAAGCTTTCTGAGAAACTGCTCTGTGTTCTCTTAATTCATCTCACAGAGTTACATCTTTCCCTTCAAGAAGCCTTTCGCTAAGGCTTTTCTTGTGGAATTGGCAAAGGGATATTTGGAAGCCCTTAGAGGGCTATGGTGAAAAAGGAAATATCTTCCCTTCAAAAGTGGAAAGAAGCTGTCGGAGAAACTGCTCTGTGTTCTGTTAATTCATCTCACAGAGTTACATCTTTCCCTTCAAAAAGCCTTTCGCTAAGGCTGTTCTTGTGGAATTGGCAAAGGGATATTTGGAAGCCCATAGAGGCCTATGGTGAAAAAGGAAATATCTTCCGTTCAAAACTGGAAAGAAGCTTTCTGAGAAACTGCTCTGTGTTCTGTTAATTCATCTCACAGAGTTACATCTTTCCCTTCAAGAAGCCTTTCGCTAATACTGTTCTTGTGGAATTGGCAAAGGGATATTTGGAAGCCCATAGAGGGCTATGGTGAAAAAGGAAATATCTTCCGTTCAAAAGTGGAAAGAAGCTTTCTGAGTAACTGCTCTGTGTTCTGTTAATTCATCTCACAGAGTTACATCTTTCACTTCAAGAAGCCTGTCGCTAAGGCTGTTCTTGTGGAATTGGCAAAGGGATATTTGGAAGCCCATAGAGGGCTATGGTGAAAAGGGAAATATCTTCCGTTCAAAACTGGAAAGAAGCTTTCTGAGAAACTGCTCTGTGTTCTGTTAATTCATCTCACAGAGTTACATCTTTCCCTTCAAGTAGCCTTTCGCTAAGGCTGTTCTTGTGGAATTGGCAAAGGGATATTTGTAAGCCCTTAGAGGCCTATGGTGAAAAAGGAAATATCTTCCGTTCAAAACTGGAAAGAAGCTTTCTGAGAAACTGCTCTGTGTTCTATTCATTCATCTCACAGAGTTACATCTTCCCCTTCAAGAAGCCTTTCGCTAAGGCTGTTCTTGTGGAATTGGCAAAGGGATATTTGGAAGCCCATAGAGGGCTATGGTGAAAAAGGAAATATCTTCCGTTCAAAACTGGAAAGAAGCTTTCTGAGAAACAGCTCTGTGTTCTGTTAATTCATCTCACACAGTTACAACTTTCCCTTCAACAAGCCTTTCGCTAAGGCTGTTCTTGTGGAATTGGAAAAGGGATATTTGGAAGCCCTTAGAGACCTATGATGAAAAAGGAAATATCTTCCGTTCAAAACTGGAAAGAAACTTTCTGAGAAACTGCTCTGTGTTCTGTTCATTCATCTCACAGAGTTACATCTTCCCCTTCAAGAAGCCTTTCGCTAAGGCTGTTCTTGTGCAATTGGCAAAGGGATATTTGGAAGCCCATAGAGGGCTATGGTGAAAAAGGAAATATCTTCCGTTCAAAACTGGAAAGAAGCTTTCTGAGAAACTGCTCTGTGTTCTGTTAATTCATCTCACACAGTTACAACTTTCCCTTCAACAAGCCTTTCGCTAAGGCTGTTCTTGTGGAATTGGCAAAGGGATATTTGGAAGCCCTTAGAGGCCTATGGTGAAAAAGGAAATATCTTCCGTTCAAAACTGGAAAGAAGCTTTCTGAGAAACTGCTCTGTGTTCTGTTCATTCATATCACAGAGTTACATCTTCCCCTTCAAGAAGCCTTTCGCTAAGGCTGTTCTTGTTGAATTGGCAAAGGGATATTTGGAAGCCCATAGAGGGCTATGGTGAAAAAGGAAATATCTTCCGTTCAAAACTGGAAAGAAGCTTTCTGAGAAACTGCTCTGTGTTCTCTTAATTCTTCTCACAGAGTTACATCTTTCCCTTCAAGAAGCCTTTCGCTAAGGCTGTTCTTGTGGAATTGGCAAAGGGATATTTGGAAGCCCATAGAGGGCTATGGTGAAAAAGGAAATATCTTCCGTTCAAAACTGGAAAGAAGCTTTCTGAGAAACTGCTCTGTGTTCTGTTAATTCATCACAGAGAGTTACATCTTTCCTTTCAAAAAGCCTTTCGCTAAGGCTATTCTTGTGGAATTGGCAAAGGGATATTTGGAAGCCCATAGAGGGCTATGGTGAAAAAGGAAATATCTTCCGTTCAAAACAGGAAAGAAGCTTTCTGAGAAACTGCTCTTTGTTCTCTTAATTCATCTCACAGAGTTACATCTTTCCCTTCAAGAAGCCTTTCGCTAAGGCTTTTCTTGTGGAATTGGCAAAGGGATATTTGGAAGCCCATAGAGGGCTATGGTGAAAAAGGAAATATCTTCCGTTCAAAACTGGAAAGAAGCTTTCTGAGAAACTGCTCTGTGTTCTGTTAATTCATCTCACACAGTTACAACTTTCCCTTCAACAAGCCTTTCGCTAAGGCTGTTCTTGTGGAATTGGCAAAGGGATATTTGGAAGCCCTTAGAGGCCTATGCTGAAAAAGGAAATATCTTCCGTTCAAAACTGGCAAGAAGCTTTCTGAGAAACTGCTCTGTGTTCTGTTAATTCATCTCACAGAGTTACATCTTTCCCTTCAAGAAGCCTTTCGCTAAGGCTGTTCTTGTGGAATTGGCAAAGGGATATTTGGAAGCCCATAGAGGGCTTTGGTGAAAAAGGAAATATCTTCCGTTCAAAACTGGAAAGAAGCTTTCTGAGAAACTGCTCTGTGTTCTGTTAATTCATCTCACAGAGTTACATCTTTCACTTCAAGAAGCCTTTCGCTAAGGCTGTTCTTGTGGAATTGGCAAAGGGATATTTGGAAGCCCATAGAGGGCTATGGTGAAAAAGGAAATATCTTCCGTTCAAAACTGGCAAGAAGCTTTCTGAGAAACTGCTCTGTGTTCTCTTAATTCTTCTCACAGAGTTACATCTTTCCCTTCAAGAAGCCTTTCGCTAAGGCTGTTCTTGTGGAATTGGCAAAGGGATATTTGGAAGCCCATAGAGGGCTATGGTGAAAAAGGAAATATCTTCCGTTCAAAACTGTAAAGAAGCTTTCTGAGAAACGGCTCTGTGTTCTGTTAATTCATCACAGAGAGTTACATCTTTCCCTTCAAAAAGCCTTTCGCTAAGGCTATTCTTGTGGAATTGGCAAAGGGATATTTGGAAGCCCATAGAGGGCTATGGTGAAAAAGGAAATATCTTCCGTTCAAAACTGGAAAGAAGCTTTCTGAGAAACTGCTCTGTGTTCTCTTAATTCATCTCACAGAGTTACATCTTTCCCTTCAAGAAGCCTTTCGCTAAGGCTTTTCTTGTGGAATTGGCAAAGGGATATTTGGAAGCCCTTAGAGGGCTATGGTGAAAAAGGAAATATCTTCCCTTCAAAAGTGGAAAGAAGCTGTCGGAGAAACTGCTCTGTGTTCTGTTAATTCATCTCACAGAGTTACATCTTTCCCTTCAAAAAGCCTTTCGCTAAGGCTGTTCTTGTGGAATTGGCAAAGGGATATTTGGAAGCCCATAGAGGCCTATGGTGAAAAAGGAAATATCTTCCGTTCAAAACTTGAAAGAAGCTTTCTGAGAAACTGCTCTGTGTTTTGTTAATTCATCTCACAGAGTTACATCTTTCCCTTCAAGAAGCCTTTCGCTAATACTGTTCTTGTGGAATTGGCAAAGGGATATTTGGAAGCCCATAGAGGGCTATGGTGAAAAAGGAAATATCTTCCGTTCAAAAGTGGAAAGAAGCTTTCTGAGTAACTGCTCTGTGTTCTGTTAATTCATCTCACAGAGTTACATCTTTCACTTCAAGAAGCCTGTCGCTAAGGCTGTTCTTGTGGAATTGGCAAAGGGATATTTGGAAGCCCATAGAGGGCTATGGTGAAAAGGGAAATATCTTCCGTTCAAAACTGGAAAGAAGCTTTCTGAGAAACTGCTCTGTGTTCTGTTAATTCATCTCACAGAGTTACATCTTTCCCTTCAAGAAGCCTTTCGCTAAGGCTGTTCTTGTGGAATTGGCAAAGGGATATTTGGAAGCCCTTAGAGGCCTATGGTGAAAAAGGAAATATCTTCCGTTCAAAACTGGAAAGAAGCTTTCTGAGAAACTGCTCTGTGTTCTATTCATTCATCTCACAGAGTTACATCTTCCCCTTCAAGAAGCCTTTCGCTAAGGCTGTTCTTGTGGAATTGGCAAAGGGATATTTGGAAGCCCATAGAGGGCTATGGTGAAAAAGGAAATATCTTCCGTTCAAAACTGGAAAGAAGCTTTCTGAGAAACAGCTCTGTGTTCTGTTAATTCATCTCACACAGTTACAACTTTCACTTCAACAAGCCTTTCGCTAAGGCTGTTCTTGTGGAATTGGAAAAGGGATATTTGGAAGCCCTTAGAGACCTATGATGAAAAAGGAAATATCTTCCGTTCAAAACTGGAAAGAAACTTTCTGAGAAACTGCTCTGTGTTCTGTTCATTCATCTCACAGAGTTACATCTTCCCCTTCAAGAAGCCTTTCGCTAAGGCTGTTCTTGTGGAATTGGCAAAGGGATATTTGGAAGCCCATAGAGGGCTATGGTGAAAAAGGAAATATCTTCCGTTCAAAACTGGAAAGAAGCTTTCTGAGAAACTGCTCTGTGTTCTGTTAATTCATCTCACACAGTTACAACTTTCCCTTCAACAAGCCTTTCGCTAAGGCTGTTCTTGTGGAATTGGCAAAGGGATATTTGGAAGCCCTTAGAGGCCTATGGTGAAAAAGGAAATATCTTCCGTTCAAAACTGGAAAGAAGCTTTCTGAGAAACTGCTCTGTGTTCTATTCATTCATCTCACAGAGTTACATCTTCCCCTTCAAGAAGCCTTTCGCTAAGGCTGTTCTTGTGGAATTGGCAAAGGGATATTTGGAAGCCCATAGAGGGCTATGGTGAAAAAGGAAATATCTTCCGTTCAAAACTGGAAAGAAGCTTTCTGAGAAACAGCTCTGTGTTCTGTTAATTCATCTCACACAGTTACAACTTTCCCTTCAACAAGCCTTTCGCTAAGGCTGTTCTTGTGGAATTGGCAAAGGGATATTTGGAAGCCCTTAGAGGCCTATGATGAAAAAGGAAATATCTTCCGTTCAAAACTGGAAAGACGTTTTCTGAGAAACTGCTCTGTGTTCTGTTCATTCATCTCACAGAGTTACATCTTCCCCTTCAAGAAGCCTTTCGCTAAGGCTGTTCTTGTGGAATTGGCAAAGGGATATTTGGAAGCCCATAGAGGGCTATGGTGAAAAAGGAAATATCTTCCGTTCAAAACTGGAAAGAAGCTTTCTGAGAAACTGCTCTGTGTTCTGTTAATTCATCTCACACAGTTACAACTTTCCCTTCAACAAGCCTTTCGCTAAGGCTGTTCTTGTGGAATTGGCAAAGGGATATTTGGAAGCCCTTAGAGGCCTATGGTGAAAAAGGAAATATCTTCCGTTCAAAACTGGAAAGAAGCTTTCTGAGAAACTGCTCTGTGTTCTGTTCATTCATCTCACAGAGTTACATCTTCCCCTTCATGAAGCCTTTCGCTAAGGCTGTTCTTGTGGAATTGGCAAAGGGATATTTGGAAGCCCATAGAGGGCTATGGTGAAAAAGGAAATATCTTCCGTTCAAAACTGGAAAGAAGCTTTCTGAGAAACTGCTCGGTGTTCTGTTAATTCCTCTCACAGAGCTACAACTTTCCCTTCAACAAGCCTTTCGCTAAGGCTGTTCTTGTGGAATTGGCAAAGGGATATTTGGAAGCCCTTAGAGGCCTATGGTGAAAAAGGAAATATCTTCCGTTCAAAACTGGAAAGAAGCTTTCTGAGAAACTGCTCTGTGTTCTGTTAATTCATCTCACAGAGTTACATCTTTCCCTTCAAGAAGCCTTTCGCTAATACTGTTCTTGTGGAATTGGCAAAGGGATATTTGGAAGCCCTTAGAGGCCTATGGTGAAAAAGGAAATATCTTCCGTTCAAAACTGGAAAGAAGCTTTCTGAGAAACTGCTCTGTGTTCTGCTCATTCATCTCACAGAGTTACATCTTCCCCTTCAAGAAGCCTTTCGCTAAGGCTGTTCTTGTGGAATTGGCAAAGGGATATTTGGAAGCCCATAGAGGGCTATGGTGAAAAAGGAAATATCTTCCGTTCAAAACTGGAAAGAAGCTTTCTGAGAAACTGCTCTGTGTTCTCTTAATTCTTCTCACAGAGTTACATCTTTCCCTTCAAGAAGCCTTTCGCTAAGGCTGTTCTTGTGGAATTGGCAAAGGGATATTTGGAAGCCCATAGAGGGCTTTGGTGAAAAAGGAAATATCTTCCGTTCAAAACTGGAAAGAAGCTTTCTGAGAAACTGCTCTGTGTTCTGTTAATTCATCACAGAGAGTTACATCTTTCCTTTCAAAAAGCCTTTCGCTAAGGCTATTCTTGTGGAATTGGCAAAGGGATATTTGGAAGCCCATAGAGGGCTATGGTGAAAAAGGAAATATCTTCCGTTCAAAACAGGAAAGAAGCTTTCTGAGAAACTGCTCTGTGTTCTCTTAATTCATCTCACAGAGTTACATCTTTCCCTTCAAGAAGCCTTTCGCTAAGGCTTTTCTTGTGGAATTGGCAAAGGGATATTTGGAAGCCCATAGAGGGCTATGGTGAAAAAGGAAATATCTTCCGTTCAAAACTGGAAAGAAGCTTTCTGAGAAACTGCTCTGTGTTCTGTTAATTCATCTCACACAGTTACAACTTTCCCTTCAACAAGCCTTTGGCTAAGGCTGTTCTTGTGGAATTGGCAAAGGGATATTTGGAAGCCCTTAGAGGCCTATGGTGAAAAAGGAAATATCTTCCGTTCAAAACTGGCAAGAAGCTTTCTGAGAAACTGCTCTGTGTTCTGTTCATTCATCTCACAGAGTTACATCTTTCCCTTAAAGAAGCCTTTCGCTAAGGCTGTTCTTGTGGAATTGGCAAAGGGATATTTGGAAGCCCATAGAGGGATTTGGTGAAAAAGGAAATATCTTCCGTTCAAAACTGGAAAGAAGCTTTCTGAGAAACTGCTCTGTGTTCTGTTAATTCATCTCACAGAGTTACATCTTTCACTTCAAGAAGCCTTTCGCTAAGGCTGTTCTTGTGGAATTGGCAAAGGGATATTTGGAAACCCATAGAGGGCTACGGTGAAAAAGGAATTATCTTCCGTTCAAAACTGGCAAGAAGCTTTCTGAGAAACTGCTCTGTGTTATCTTAATTCTTCTCACAGAGTTACATCTTTCCCTTCAAGAAGCCTTTCGCTAAGGCTGTTCTTGTGGAATTGGCAAAGGGATATTTGGAAGCCCATAGAGGGCTATGGTGAAAAAGGAAATATCTTCCGTTCAAAACTGGAAAGAAGCTGAGAAACTGCTCTGTGTTCTGTTAATTCATCACAGAGAGTTACATCTTTCCCTTCAAAAAGCCTTTCGCTAAGGCTATTCTTGTGGAATTGGCAAAGGGATATTTGGAAGCCCATAGAGGGCTATGGTGAAAAAGGAAATATCTTCCGTTCAAAACTGGAAAGAAGCTTTCTGAGAAACTGCTCTGTGTTCTCTTAATTCATCTCACAGAGTTACATCTTTCCCTTCAAGAAGCCTTTCGCTAAGGCTTTTCTTGTGGAATTGGCAAAGGGATATTTGGAAGCCCTTAGAGGGCTATGGTGAAAAAGGAAATATCTTCCCTTCAAAAGTGGAAAGAAGCTGTCGGAGAAACTGCTCTGTGTTCTGTTAATTCATCTCACAGAGTTACATCTTTCCCTTCAAAAAGCCTTTCGCTAAGGCTGTTCTTGTGGAATTGGCAAAGGGATATTTGGAAGCCCATAGAGGCCTATGGTGAAAAAGGAAATATCTTCCGTTCAAAACTGGAAAGAAGCTTTCTGAGAAACTGCTCTGTGTTCTGTTAATTCATCTCACAGAGTTACATCTTTCCCTTCAAGAAGCCTTTCGCTAATACTGTTCTTGTGGAATTGGCAAAGGGATATTTGGAAGCCCATAGAGGGCTATGGTGAAAAAGGAAATATCTTCCGTTCAAAAGTGGAAAGAAGCTTTCTGAGTAACTGCTCTGTGTTCTGTTAATTCATCTCACAGAGTTACATCTTTCACTTCAAGAAGCCTGTCGCTAAGGCTGTTCTTGTGGAATTGGCAAAGGGATATTTGGAAGCCCATAGAGGGCTATGGTGAAAAGGGAAATATCTTCCGTTCAAAACTGGAAAGAAGCTTTCTGAGAAACTGCTCTGTGTTCTGTTAATTCATCTCACAGAGTTACATCTTTCCCTTCAAGTAGCCTTTCGCTAAGGCTGTTCTTGTGGAATTGGCAAAGGGATATTTGTAAGCCCTTAGAGGCCTATGGTGAAAAAGGAAATATCTTCCGTTCAAAACTGGAAAGAAGCTTTCTGAGAAACTGCTCTGTGTTCTATTCATTCATCTCACAGAGTTACATCTTCCCCTTCAAGAAGCCTTTCGCTAAGGCTGTTCTTGTGGAATTGGCAAAGGGATATTTGGAAGCCCATAGAGGGCTATGGTGAAAAAGGAAATATCTTCCGTTCAAAACTGGAAAGAAGCTTTCTGAGAAACTGCTCTGTGTTCTGTTAATTCATCTCACACAGTTACAACTTTCCCTTCAACAAGCCTTTCGCTAAGGCTGTTCTTGTGGAATTGGCAAAGGGATATTTGGATGCCCTTAGAGGCCTATGATGAAAAAGGAAATATCTTCCGTTCAAAACTGGAAAGAAGCTTTCTGAGAAACTGCTCTGTGTTCTGTTCATTCATCTCACAGAGTTACATCTTCCCCTTCAAGAAGCCTTTCGCTAAGGCTGTTCTTGTGGAATTGGCAAAGGGATATTTGGAAGCACATAGAGGGCTATGGTGAAAAAGGAAATATCTTCCGTTCAAAACTGGAAAGAAGCTTTCTGAGAAACTGCTCTGTGTTCTGTTAATTCATCTCACACAGTTACAACTTTCCCTTCAACAAGCCTTTCGCTAAGGCTGTTCTTGTGGAATTGGCAAAGGGATATTTGGAAGCCCTTAGAGGCCTATGGTGAAAAAGGAAATATCTTCCGTTCAAAACTGGAAAGAAGCTTTCTGAGAAACTGCTCTGTGTTCTGTTCATTCATCTCACAGAGTTACATCTTCCCCTTCATGAAGCCTTTCGCTAAGGCTGTTCTTGTGGAATTGGCAAAGGGATATTTGGAAGCCCATAGAGGGCTATGGTGAAAAAGGAAATATCTTCCGTTCAAAACTGGAAAGAAGCTTTCTGAGAAACTGCTCTGTGTTCTGTTAATTCCTCTCACAGAGCTACAACTTTCCCTTCAACAAGCCTTTCGCTAAGGCTGTTCTTGTGGAATTGGCAAAGGGATATTTGGAAGCCCTTAGAGGCCTATGGTGAAAAAGGAAATATCTTCCGTTCAAAACTGGCAAGAAGCTTTCTGAGAAACTGCTCTGTGTTCTCTTAATTCTTCTCACAGAGTTACATCTTTCCCTTCAAGAAGCCTTTCGCTAAGGCTGTTCTTGTGGAATTGGCAAAGGGATATTTGGAAGCCCATAGAGGGCTATGGTGAAAAAGGAAATATCTTCCGTTCAAAACTGGAAAGAAGCTTTCTGAGAAACTGCTCTGTGTTCTGTTAATTCATCTCACACAGTTACAACTTTCCCTTCAACAAGCCTTTGGCTAAGGCTGTTCTTGTGGAATTGGCAAAGGGATATTTGGAAGCCCTTAGAGGCCTATGGTGAAAAAGGAAATATCTTCCGTTCAAAACTGGCAAGAAGCTTTCTGAGAAACTGCTCTGTGTTCTGTTCATTCATCTCACAGAGTTACATCTTTCCCTTCAAGAAGCCTTTCGCTAAGGCTGTTCTTGTGGAATTGGCAAAGGGATATTTGGAAGCCCATAGAGGGATTTGGTGAAAAAGGAAATATCTTCCGTTCAAAACTGGAAAGAAGCTTTCTGAGAAACTGCTCTGTGTTCTGTTAATTCATCTCACAGAGTTACATCTTTCACTTCAAGAAGCCTTTCGCTAAGGCTGTTCTTGTGGAATTGGCAAAGGGATATTTGGAAACCCATAGAGGGCTACGGTGAAAAAGGAATTATCTTCCGTTCAAAACTGGCAAGAAGCTTTCTGAGAAACTGCTCTGTGTTCTCTTAATTCTTCTCACAGAGTTACATCTTTCCCTTCAAGAAGCCTTTCGCTAAGGCTGTTCTTGTGGAATTGGCAAAGGGATATTTGGAAGCCCATAGAGGGCTATGGTGAAAAAGGAAATATCTTCCGTTCAAAACTGGAAAGAAGCTGAGAAACTGCTCTGTGTTCTGTTAATTCATCACAGAGAGTTACATCTTTCCCTTCAAAAAGCCTTTCGCTAAGGCTATTCTTGTGGAATTGGCAAAGGGATATTTGGAAGCCCATAGAGGGCTATGGTGAAAAAGGAAATATCTTCCGTTCAAAACTGGAAAGAAGCTTTCTGAGAAACTGCTCTGTGTTCTCTTAATTCATCTCACAGAGTTACATCTTTCCCTTCAAGAAGCCTTTCGCTAAGGCTTTTCTTGTGGAATTGGCAAAGGGATATTTGGAAGCCCTTAGAGGGCTATGGTGAAAAAGGAAATATCTTCCCTTCAAAAGTGGAAAGAAGCTGTCGGAGAAACTGCTCTGTGTTCTGTTAATTCATCTCACAGAGTTACATCTTTCCCTTCAAAAAGCCTTTCGCTAAGGCTGTTCTTGTGGAATTGGCAAAGGGATATTTGGAAGCCCATAGAGGCCTATGGTGAAAAAGGAAATATCTTCCGTTCAAAACTGGAAAGAAGCTTTCTGAGAAACTGCTCTGTGTTCTGTTAATTCATCTCACAGAGTTACATCTTTCCCTTCAAGAAGCCTTTCGCTAATACTGTTCTTGTGGAATTGGCAAAGGGATATTTGGAAGCCCATAGAGGGCTATGGTGAAAAAGGAAATATCTTCCGTTCAAAAGTGGAAAGAAGCTTTCTGAGTAACTGCTCTGTGTTCTGTTAATTCATCTCACAGAGTTACATCTTTCACTTCAAGAAGCCTGTCGCTAAGGCTGTTCTTGTGGAATTGGCAAAGGGATATTTGGAAGCCCATAGAGGGCTATGGTGAAAAGGGAAATATCTTCCGTTCAAAACTGGAAAGAAGCTTTCTGAGAAACTGCTCTGTGTTCTGTTAATTCATCTCACAGAGTTACATCTTTCCCTTCAAGTAGCCTTTCGCTAAGGCTGTTCTTGTGGAATTGGCAAAGGGATATTTGTAAGCCCTTAGAGGCCTATGGTGAAAAAGGAAATATCTTCCGTTCAAAACTGGAAAGAAGCTTTCTGAGAAACTGCTCTGTGTTCTATTCATTCATCTCACAGAGTTACATCTTCCCCTTCAAGAAGCCTTTCGCTAAGGCTGTTCTTGTGGAATTGGCAAAGGGATATTTGGAAGCCCATAGAGGGCTATGGTGAAAAAGGAAATATCTTCCGTTCAAAACTGGAAAGAAGCTTTCTGAGAAACTGCTCTGTGTTCTGTTAATTCATCTCACACAGTTACAACTTTCCCTTCAACAAGCCTTTCGCTAAGGCTGTTCTTGTGGAATTGGCAAAGGGATATTTGGATGCCCTTAGAGGCCTATGATGAAAAAGGAAATATCTTCCGTTCAAAACTGGAAAGAAGCTTTCTGAGAAACTGCTCTGTGTTCTGTTCATTCATCTCACAGAGTTACATCTTCCCCTTCAAGAAGCCTTTCGCTAAGGCTGTTCTTGTGGAATTGGCAAAGGGATATTTGGAAGCACATAGAGGGCTATGGTGAAAAAGGAAATATCTTCCGTTCAAAACTGGAAAGAAGCTTTCTGAGAAACTGCTCTGTGTTCTGTTAATTCATCTCACACAGTTACAACTTTCCCTTCAACAAGCCTTTCGCTAAGGCTGTTCTTGTGGAATTGGCAAAGGGATATTTGGAAGCCCTTAGAGGCCTATGGTGAAAAAGGAAATATCTTCCGTTCAAAACTGGAAAGAAGCTTTCTGAGAAACTGCTCTGTGTTCTGTTCATTCATCTCACAGAGTTACATCTTCCCCTTCATGAAGCCTTTCGCTAAGGCTGTTCTTGTGGAATTGGCAAAGGGATATTTGGAAGCCCATAGAGGGCTATGGTGAAAAAGGAAATATCTTCCGTTCAAAACTGGAAAGAAGCTTTCTGAGAAACTGCTCTGTGTTCTGTTAATTCCTCTCACAGAGCTACAACTTTCCCTTCAACAAGCCTTTCGCTAAGGCTGTTCTTGTGGAATTGGCAAAGGGATATTTGGAAGCCCTTAGAGGCCTATGGTGAAAAAGGAAATATCTTCCGTTCAAAACTGGCAAGAAGCTTTCTGAGAAACTGCTCTGTGTTCTCTTAATTCTTCTCACAGAGTTACATCTTTCCCTTCAAGAAGCCTTTCGCTAAGGCTGTTCTTGTGGAATTGGCAAAGGGATATTTGGAAGCCCATAGAGGGCTATGGTGAAAAAGGAAATATCTTCCGTTCAAAACTGGAAAGAAGCTGAGAAACTGCTCTGTGTTCTGTTAATTCATCACAGAGAGTTACATCTTTCCCTTCAAAAAGCCTTTCGCTAAGGCTATTCTTGTGGAATTGGCAAAGGGATATTTGGAAGCCCATAGAGGGCTATGGTGAAAAAGGAAATATCTTCCGATCAAAACTGGAAAGAAGCTTTCTGAGAAACTGCTCTGTGTTCTCTTAATTCATCTCACAGAGTTACATATTTCCCTTCAAGAAGCCTTTCGCTAAGGCTTTTCTTGTGGAATTGGCAAAGGGATATTTGGAAGCACTTAGAGGGCTATGGTGAAAAAGGAAATATCTTCCCTTCAAAAGTGGAAAGAAGCTGTCGGAGAAACTGCTCTGTGTTCTGTTAATTCATCTCACAGAGTTATATCTTTCCCTTCAAATAGCCTTTCGCTAAGGCTGTTCTTGTGGAATTGGCAAAGGGATATTTGGAAGCCCATAGAGGCCTATGGTGAAAAAGGAAATATCTTCCGTTCAAAACTGGAAAGAAGCTTTCTGAGAAACTGCTCTGTGTTCTGTTAATTCATCTCACAGAGTTACATCTTTCCCTTCAAGAAGCCTTTCGCAAATACTGTTCTTGTGGAATTGGCAAAGGGATATTTGGAAGCCCATAGAGGGCTATGGTGAAAAAGGAAATATCTTCCGTTCAAAAGTGGAAAGAAGCTTTCTGAGTAACTGCTCTGTGTTCTGTTAATTCATCTCACAGAGTTACATCTTTCACTTCAAGAAGCCTGTCGCTAAGGCTGTTCTTGTGGAATTGGCAAAGGGATATTTGGAAGCCCATAGAGGGCTATGGTGAAAAGGGAAATATCTTCCGTTCAAAACTGGAAAGAAGCTTTCTGAGAAACTGCTCTGTGTTCTGTTAATTCATCTCACAGAGTTACATCTTTCCCTTCAAGAAGCCTTTCGCTAAGGCTGTTCTTGTGGAATTGGCAAAGGGATATTTGGAAGCCCTTAGAGGCCTATGATGAAAAAGGAAATATCTTCCGTTCAAAACTGGAAAGACGTTTTCTGAGAAACTGCTCTGTGTTCTGTTCATTCATCTCACAGAGTTACATCTTCCCCTTCAAGAAGCCTTTCGCTAAGGCTGTTCTTGTGGAATTGGCAAAGGGATATTTGGAAGCCCATAGAGGGCTATGGTGAAAAAGGAAATATCTTCCGTTCAAAACTGGAAAGAAGCTTTCTGAGAAACTGCTCTGTGTTCTGTTAATTCATCTCACACAGTTACAACTTTCCCATCAACAAGCCTTTCGCTAAGGCTGTTCTTGTGGAATTGGCAAAGGGATATTTGGAAGCCCTTAGAGGCCTATGGTGAAAAAGGAAATATCTTCCGTTCAAAACTGGAAAGAAGCTTTCTGAGAAACTGCTCTGTGTTCTGTTCATTCATCTCACAGAGTTACATCTTCCCCTTCATGAAGCCTTTCGCTAAGGCTGTTCTTGTGGAATTGGCAAAGGGATATTTGGAAGCCCATAGAGGGCTATGGTGAAAAAGGAAATATCTTCCGTTCAAAACTGGAAAGAAGCTTTCTGAGAAACTGCTCTGTGTTCTGTTAATTCCTCTCACAGAGCTACAACTTTCCCTTCAACAAGCCTTTCGCTAAGGCTGTTCTTGTGGAATTGGCAAAGGGATATTTGGAAGCCCTTACAGGCCTATGGTGAAAAAGGAAATATCTTCCGTTCAAAACTGGAAAGAAGCTTTCTGAGAAACTGCTCTGTGTTCTGTTCATTCATCTACCAGAGTTACATCTTTCCCTTCAAGAAGCCTTTCGCTAAGGCTGTTCTTGTGGAATTGGCAAAGGGATATTTGGAAGCCCTTAGAGGCCTATGGTGAAAAAGGAAATATCTTCCGTTCAAAACTGGAAAGAAGCTTTCTGAGAAACTGCTCTGTGTTCTGTTCATTCATCTCACAGAGTTACATCTTCCCCTTCAAGAAGCCTTTCGCTAAGGCTGTTCTTGTGGAATTGGCAAAGGGATATTTGGAAGCCCATAGAGGGCTATGGTTAAAAAGGAAATATCTTCCGTTCAAAATTGGAAAGAAGCTTTCTGAGAAACTGCTCTGTGTTCTGTTCATTCATCTCACACAGTTACAACTTTCCCTTCAACAAGCCTTTCGCTAAGGCTGTTCTTGTGGAATTGGCAAAGGGATATTTGGAAGCCCTTAGAGGCCTATGGTGAAAAAGGAAATATCTTCCGTTCAAAACTGGAAAGAAGCTTTCTGAGAAACTGCTCTGTGTTCTGTTAATTCATCTCCCAGAGTTACATCTTTCCCTTCAAGACGCCTTTCGCTAAGGCTGTTCTTGTGGAATTGGCAAAGGGATATTTGGAAGCCCTTAGAGGCCTATGGTGAAAAAGGAAATAACTTCCGTTGAAAACTGGAAAGAAGCTTTCTGAGTAACTGCTCTGTGTTCTGTTCATTCATCTCACAGAGTTACATCTTCCCCTTCAAGAAGCCTTTCGCTAAGGCTGTTCTTGTGGAATTGGCAAAGGGATATTTGGAAGCCCATAGAGGGCTATGGTGAAAAAGGAAATATCTTCCGTTCAAAACTGGAAAGAAGCTTTCTGAGAAACTGCTCTGTGTTCTGTTAATTCATCTCACACAGTTACAACTTTCCCTTCAACAAGCCTTTCGCTAAGGCTGTTCTTGTGGAATTGGCAAAGGGATATTTGGAAGCCCTTAGAGGCCTATGGTGAAAAAGGAAATATCTTCCGTTCAAAACTGGAAAGAAGCTTTCTGAGAAACTGCTCTGTGTTCTGTTCATTCATCTCACAGAGTTACATCTTCCCCTTCAAGAAGCCTTTCGCTAAGGCTGTTCTTGTGGAATTGGCAAAGGGATATTTGGAAGCCCATAGAGGGCTATGGTGAAAAAGGAAATATCTTCCGTTCAAAACTGGAAAGAAGCTTTCTGAGAAACTGCTCTGTGTTCTGTTAATTCATCTCACACAGTTACAACTTTCCCTTCAACAAGCCGTTCGCTAAGGTTGTTCTTGTGGAATTGGCAAAGGGATATTTGGAAGCCCTTAGAGGCCTATGGTGAAAAAGGAAATATCTTCCGTTCAAAACTGGAAAGAAGCTTTCTGAGAAACTGCTCTGTGTTCTGTTCATTCATTTCACAGAGTTACATCTTCCCCTTCAAGAAGCCTTTCGCTAAGGCTGTTCTTGTGGAATTGGCAAAGTGATATTTGGAAGCCCATAGAGGGCTTTGGTGAAAAAGGAAATATCTTCCGTTCAAAATTGGAAAGAAGCTTTCTGAGAAACTGCTCTGTGTTCTGTTAATTCATCTCACAGAGTTACATCTTTCACTTCAAGAAGCCTTTCGCTAAGGCTGTTCTTGTGGAATTGGCAAAGGGATATTTGGAAGCCCATAGAGGGCTATGGTGAAAAAGGAAATATCTTCCGTTCAAAACTGGCAAGAAGCTTTCTGAGAAACTGCTCTGTGTTCTCTTAATTCTTCTCACAGAGTTACATCTTTCCCTTCTAGAAGCCTTTCGCTAAGGCTGTTCTTGTGGAATTGGCAAAGGGATATTTGGAAGCCCATAGAGGGCTATGGTGAAAAAGGAAATATCTTCCGTTCAAAACTGGAAAGAAGCTTTCTGAGAAACTGCTCTGTGTTCTGTTAATTCATCACAGAGAGTTACATCTTTCCTTTCAAAAAGCCTTTCGCTAAGGCTATTCTTGTGGAATTGACAAAGGGATATTTGGAAGCCCATAGAGGGCTATGGTGAAAAAGGAAATATCTTCCGTTCAAAACTGGAAAGAAGCTTTCTGAGAAACTCCTCTGTGTTCTGTTCATTCATCTCACAGAGTTACATCTTTCCCTTCAAGAAGCCTTTCGCTAAGGCTTTTCTTGTGGAATTGGCAAAGGGATATTTGGAAGCCCATAGAGGGCTATGGTGAAAAAGGAAATATCTTCCGTTCAAAACTGGAAAGAAGCTTTCTGAGAAACTGCTCTGTGTTCTGTTAATTCATCTCCCAGAGTTACATCTTTCCCTTCAACAAGCCTTTCGCTAAGGCTGTTCTTGTGGAATTGGCAAAGGGATATTTGGAAGCCCTTAGAGGCCTATGGTGAAAAAGGAAATATCTTCCGTTCAAAACTGGAAAGAAGCTTTCTGAGAAACTGCTCTGTGTTCTGTTCATTCATCTCACAGAGTTACATCTTCCCCTTCAAGAAGCCTTTCGCTAAGGCTGTTCTTGTGGAATTGGCAAAGGGATATTTGGAAGCCCATAGAGGGCTATGGTGAAAAAGGAAATATCTTCCGTTCAAAACTGGAAAGAATCTTTCTGAGAAACTGCTCTGTGTTCTGTTAATTCATCTCACAGAGTTACATCTTTCCCTTCAAGAAGCCTTTCGCTAAGGCTGTTCTTGTGGAATTGGCAAAGGGATATTTGGAAGCCCATAGAGGGCTATGGTGAAAAGGGAAATATCTTCCGTTCAAAACTGGAAAGAAGCTTTCTGAGAAACTGCTCTGTGTTCTGTTAATTCATCTCACACAGTTACAACTTTCCCATCAACAAGCCTTTCGCTAAGGCTGTTCTTGTGGAATTGGCAAAGGGATATTTGGAAGCCCTTAGAGGCCTATGGTGAAAAAGGAAATATCTTCCGTTCAAAACTGGAAAGAAGCTTTCTGAGAAACTGCTCTGTGTTCTGTTCATTCATCTCACAGAGTTACATCTTCCCCTTCATGAAGCCTTTCGCTAAGGCTGTTCTTGTGGAATTGGCAAAGGGATATTTGGAAGCCCATAGAGGGCTATGGTGAAAAAGGAAATATCTTCCGTTCAAAACTGGAAAGAAGCTTTCTGAGAAACTGCTCTGTGTTCTGTTAATTCCTCTCACAGAGCTACAACTTTCCCTTCAAGAAGCCTTTCGCTAAGGCTGTTCTTGTGGAATTGGCAAAGGGATATTTGGAAGCCCTTAGAGGCCTATGGTGAAAAAGGAAATATCTTCCGTTCAAAACTGGAAAGAAGCTTTCTGAGAAACTGCTCTGTGTTCTGTTCATTCATCTACCAGAGTTACATCTTTCCCTTCAAGAAGCCTTTCGCTAAGGCTGTTCTTGTGGAATTGGCAAAGGGATATTTGGAAGCCCTTAGAGGCCTATGGTGAAAAAGGAAATATCTTCCGTTCAAAACTGGAAAGAAGCTTTCTGAGAAACTGCTCTGTGTTCTGTTCATTCATCTCACAGAGTTACATCTTCCCCTTCAAGAAGCCTTTCGCTAAGGCTGTTCTTGTGGAATTGGCAAAGGGATATTTGGAAGCCCATAGAGGGCTATGGTTAAAAAGGAAATATCTTCCGTTCAAAATTGGAAAGAAGCTTTCTGAGAAACTGCTCTGTGTTCTGTTCATTCATCTCACACAGTTACAACTTTCCCTTCAACAAGCCTTTCGCTAAGGCTGTTCTTGTGGAATTGGCAAAGGGATATTTGGAAGCCCTTAGAGGCCTATGGTGAAAAAGGAAATATCTTCCGTTCAAAACTGGAAAGAAGCTTTCTGAGAAACTGCTCTGTGTTCTGTTAATTCATCTCCCAGAGTTACATCTTTCCCTTCAAGACGCCTTTCGCTAAGGCTGTTCTTGTGGAATTGGCAAGGGATATTTGGAAGCCCTTAGAGGCCTATGGTGAAAAAGGAAATAACTTCCGTTGAAAACTGGAAAGAAGCTTTCTGAGTAACTGCTCTGTGTTCTGTTCATTCATCTCACAGAGTTACATCTTCCCCTTCAAGAAGCCTTTCGCTAAGGCTGTTCTTGTGGAATTGGCAAAGGGATATTTGGAAGCCCATAGAGGGCTATGGTGAAAAAGGAAATATCTTCCGTTCAAAACTGGAAAGAAGCTTTCTGAGAAACTGCTCTGTGTTCTGTTAATTCATCTCACACAGTTACAACTTTCCCTTCAACAAGCCTTTCGCTAAGGCTGTTCTTGTGGAATTGGCAAAGGGATATTTGGAAGCCCTTAGAGGCCTATGGTGAAAAAGGAAATATCTTCCGTTCAAAACTGGAAAGAAGCTTTCTGAGAAACGGCTCTGTGTTCTGTTCATTCATCTCACAGAGTTACATCTTCCCCTTCAAGAAGCCTTTCGCTAAGGCTGTTCTTGTGGAATTGGCAAAGGGATATTTGGAAGCCCATAGAGGGCTATGGTGAAAAAGGAAATATCTTCCGTTCAAAAGTGGAAAGAAGCTTTCTGAGAAACTGCTCTGTGTTCTGTTAATTCATCTCACACAGTTACAACTTTCCCTTCAACAAGCCTTTCGCTAAGGCTGTTCTTGTGGAATTGGCAAAGGGATATTTGGAAGCCCTTAGAGGCCTATGGTGAAAAAGGAAATATCTTCCGTTCAAAACTGGAAAGAAGCTTTCTGAGAAACTGCTCTGTGTTCTGTTCATTCATCTCACAGAGTTACATCTTCCCCTTCAAGAAGCCTTTCGCTAAGGCTGTTCTTGTGGAATTGGCAAAGGGATATTTGGAAGCCCATAGAGGGCTATGGTGAAAAAGGAAATATCTTCCGTTCAAAACTGGAAAGAAGCTTTCTGAGAAACTGCTCTGTGTTCTGTTAATTCATCTCACAGAGTTACATCTTTCCCTTCAAGAAGCCTTTCGCTAAGGCTGTTCTTGTGGAATTGGCAAAGGGATATTTGGAAGCCCATAGAGGGCTTTGGTGAAAAATTAAATATCTTCCGTTCAAAACTGGAAAGAAGCTTTCTGAGAAACTGCTCTGTGTTCTGTTAATTCATCTCACAGAGTTACATCTTTCACTTCAAGAAGCCTTTCGCTAAGGCTGTTCTTGTGGAATTGGCAAAGGGATATTTGGAAGCCCATAGAGGGCTATGGTGAAAAAGGAAATATCTTCCGTTCAAAACTGGCAGGAAGCTTTCTGAGAAACTGCTCTGTGTTCTCTTAATTCTTCTCACAGAGTTACATCTTTCCCTTCAAGAAGCCTTTCGCTAAGGCTGTTCTTGTGGAATTGGCAAAGGGATATTTGGAAGCCCATAGAGGGCTATGGTGAAAAAGGAAATATCTTCCGTTCAAAACTGGAAAGAAGCTTTCTGAGAAACTGCTCTGTGTTCTGTTAATTCATCACAGAGAGTTACATCTTTCCCTTCAAAAAGCCTTTCGCTAAGGCTATTCTTGTGGAATTGGCAAAGGGATATTTGGAAGCCCATAGAGGGCTACGGTGAAAAAGGAAATATCTTCCGTTCAAAACTGGAAAGAAGCTTTCTGAGAAACTGCTCTGTGTTCTCTTAATTCATCTCACAGAGTTACATCTTTCCCTTCAAGAAGCCTTTCGCTAAGGCTTTTCTTGTGGAATTGGCAAAGGGATATTTGGAAGCCCTTAGAGGGCTATGGTGAAAAAGGAAATATCTTCCCTTCAAAAGTGGAAAGAAGCTGTCGGAGAAACTGCTCTGTGTTCTGTTAATTCATCTCACAGAGTTACATCTTTCCCTTCAAAAAGCCTTTCGCTAAGGCTGTTCTTGTGGAATTGGCAAAGGGATATTTGGAAGCCCATAGAGGCCTATGGTGAAAAAGGAAATATCTTCCGTTCAAAACTGGAAAGAAGCTTTCTGAGAAACTGCTCTGTGTTTTGTTAATTCATCTCACAGAGTTACATCTTTCCCTTCAAGAAGCCTTTCGCTAATACTGTTCTTGTGGAATTGGCAAAGGGATATTTGGAAGCCCATAGAGGGCTATGGTGAAAAAGGAAATATCTTCCGTTCAAAAGTGGAAAGAAGCTTTCTGAGTAACTGCTCTGTGTTCTGTTAATTCATCTCACAGAGTTACATCTTTCACTTCAAGAAGCCTGTCGCTAAGGCTGTTCTTGTGGAATTGGCAAAGGGATATTTGGAAGCCCATAGAGGGCTATGGTGAAAAGGGAAATATCTTCCGTTCAAAACTGGAAAGAAGCTTTCTGAGAAACTGCTCTGTGTTCTGTTAATTCATCTCACAGAGTTACATCTTTCCCTTCATGAAGCCTTTCGCTAAGGCTGTTCTTGTGGAATTGGCAAAGGGATATTTGGAAGCCCTTAGAGGCCTATGGTGAAAAAGGAAATATCTTCCGTTCAAAACTGGAAAGAAGCTTTCTGAGAAACTGCTCTGTGTTCTATTCATTCATCTCACAGAGTTACATCTTCCCCTTCAAGAAGCCTTTCGCTAAGGCTGTTCTTGTGGAATTGGCAAAGGGATATTTGGAAGCCCATAGAGGGCTATGGTGAAAAAGGAAATATCTTCCGTTCAAAACTGGAAAGAAGCTTTCTGAGAAACAGCTCTGTGTTCTGTTAATTCATCTCACACAGTTACAACTTTCCCTTCAACAAGCCTTTCGCTAAGGCTGTTCTTGTGGAATTGGAAAAGGGATATTTGGAAGCCCTTAGAGACCTATGATGAAAAAGGAAATATCTTCCGTTCAAAACTGGAAAGAAACTTTCTGAGAAACTGCTCTGTGTTCTGTTCATTCATCTCACAGAGTTACATCTTCCCCTTCAAGAAGCCTTTCGCTAAGGCTGTTCTTGTGCAATTGGCAAAGGGATATTTGGAAGCCCATAGAGGGCTATGGTGAAAAAGGAAATATCTTCCGTTCAAAACTGGAAAGAAGCTTTCTGAGAAACTGCTCTGTGTTCTGTTAATTCATCTCACACAGTTACAACTTTCCCTTCAACAAGCCTTTCGCTAAGGCTGTTCTTGTGGAATTGGCAAAGGGATATTTGGAAGCCCTTAGAGGCCTATGGTGAAAAAGGAAATATCTTCCGTTCAAAACTGGAAAGAAGCTTTCTGAGAAACTGCTCTGTGTTCTGTTCATTCATATCACAGAGTTACATCTTCCCCTTCAAGAAGCCTTTCGCTAAGGCTGTTCTTGTTGAATTGGCAAAGGGATATTTGGAAGCCCATAGAGGGCTATGGTGAAAAAGGAAATATCTTCCGTTCAAAACTGGCAAGAAGCTTTCTGAGAAACTGCTCTGTGTTCTCTTAATTCTTCTCACAGAGTTACATCTTTCCCTTCAAGAAGCCTTTCGCTAAGGCTGTTCTTGTGGAATTGGCAAAGGGATATTTGGAAGCCCATAGAGGGCTATGGTGAAAAAGGAAATATCTTCCGTTCAAAACTGGAAAGAAGCTTTCTGAGAAACTGCTCTGTGTTCTGTTAATTCATCACAGAGAGTTACATCTTTCCTTTCAAAAAGCCTTTCGCTAAGGCTATTCTTGTGGAATTGGCAAAGGGATATTTGGAAGCCCATAGAGGGCTATGGTGAAAAAGGAAATATCTTCCGTTCAAAACAGGAAAGAAGCTTTCTGAGAAACTGCTCTTTGTTCTCTTAATTCATCTCACAGAGTTACATCTTTCCCTTCAAGAAGCCTTTCGCTAAGGCTTTTCTTGTGGAATTGGCAAAGGGATATTTGGAAGCCCATAGAGGGCTATGGTGAAAAAGGAAATATCTTCCGTTCAAAACTGGAAAGAAGCTTTCTGAGAAACTGCTCTGTGTTCTGTTAATTCATCTCACACAGTTACAACTTTCCCTTCAACAAGCCTTTCGCTAAGGCTGTTCTTGTGGAATTGGCAAAGGGATATTTGGAAGCCCTTAGAGGCCTATGCTGAAAAAGGAAATATCTTCCGTTCAAAACTGGCAAGAAGCTTTCTGAGAAACTGCTCTGTGTTCTGTTAATTCATCTCACAGAGTTACATCTTTCCCTTCAAGAAGCCTTTCGCTAAGGCTGTTCTTGTGGAATTGGCAAAGGGATATTTGGAAGCCCATAGAGGGCTTTGGTGAAAAAGGAAATATCTTCCGTTCAAAACTGGAAAGAAGCTTTCTGAGAAACTGCTCTGTGTTCTGTTAATTCATCTCACAGAGTTACATCTTTCACTTCAAGAAGCCTTTCGCTAAGGCTGTTCTTGTGGAATTGGCAAAGGGATATTTGGAAGCCCATAGAGGGCTATGGTGAAAAAGGAAATATCTTCCGTTCAAAACTGGCAAGAAGCTTTCTGAGAAACTGCTCTGTGTTCTCTTAATTCTTCTCACAGAGTTACATCTTTCCCTTCAAGAAGCCTTTCGCTAAGGCTGTTCTTGTGGAATTGGCAAAGGGATATTTGGAAGCCCATAGAGGGCTATGGTGAAAAAGGAAATATCTTCCGTTCAAAACTGTAAAGAAGCTTTCTGAGAAACGGCTCTGTGTTCTGTTAATTCATCACAGAGAGTTACATCTTTCCCTTCAAAAAGCCTTTCGCTAAGGCTATTCTTGTGGAATTGGCAAAGGGATATTTGGAAGCCCATAGAGGGCTATGGTGAAAAAGGAAATATCTTCCGTTCAAAACTGGAAAGAAGCTTTCTGAGAAACTGCTCTGTGTTCTCTTAATTCATCTCACAGAGTTACATCTTTCCCTTCAAGAAGCCTTTCGCTAAGGCTTTTCTTGTGGAATTGGCAAAGGGATATTTGGAAGCCCTTAGAGGGCTATGGTGAAAAAGGAAATATCTTCCCTTCAAAAGTGGAAAGAAGCTGTCGGAGAAACTGCTCTGTGTTCTGTTAATTCATCTCACAGAGTTACATCTTTCCCTTCAAAAAGCCTTTCGCTAAGGCTGTTCTTGTGGAATTGGCAAAGGGATATTTGGAAGCCCATAGAGGCCTATGGTGAAAAAGGAAATATCTTCCGTTCAAAACTTGAAAGAAGCTTTCTGAGAAACTGCTCTGTGTTTTGTTAATTCATCTCACAGAGTTACATCTTTCCCTTCAAGAAGCCTTTCGCTAATACTGTTCTTGTGGAATTGGCAAAGGGATATTTGGAAGCCCATAGAGGGCTATGGTGAAAAAGGAAATATCTTCCGTTCAAAAGTGGAAAGAAGCTTTCTGAGTAACTGCTCTGTGTTCTGTTAATTCATCTCACAGAGTTACATCTTTCACTTCAAGAAGCCTGTCGCTAAGGCTGTTCTTGTGGAATTGGCAAAGGGATATTTGGAAGCCCATAGAGGGCTATGGTGAAAAGGGAAATATCTTCCGTTCAAAACTGGAAAGAAGCTTTCTGAGAAACTGCTCTGTGTTCTGTTAATTCATCTCACAGAGTTACATCTTTCCCTTCAAGAAGCCTTTCGCTAAGGCTGTTCTTGTGGAATTGGCAAAGGGATATTTGGAAGCCCTTAGAGGCCTATGGTGAAAAAGGAAATATCTTCCGTTCAAAACTGGAAAGAAGCTTTCTGAGAAACTGCTCTGTGTTCTATTCATTCATCTCACAGAGTTACATCTTCCCCTTCAAGAAGCCTTTCGCTAAGGCTGTTCTTGTGGAATTGGCAAAGGGATATTTGGAAGCCCATAGAGGGCTATGGTGAAAAAGGAAATATCTTCCGTTCAAAACTGGAAAGAAGCTTTCTGAGAAACAGCTCTGTGTTCTGTTAATTCATCTCACACAGTTACAACTTTCACTTCAACAAGCCTTTCGCTAAGGCTGTTCTTGTGGAATTGGAAAAGGGATATTTGGAAGCCCTTAGAGACCTATGATGAAAAAGGAAATATCTTCCGTTCAAAACTGGAAAGAAACTTTCTGAGAAACTGCTCTGTGTTCTGTTCATTCATCTCACAGAGTTACATCTTCCCCTTCAAGAAGCCTTTCGCTAAGGCTGTTCTTGTGGAATTGGCAAAGGGATATTTGGAAGCCCATAGAGGGCTATGGTGAAAAAGGAAATATCTTCCGTTCAAAACTGGAAAGAAGCTTTCTGAGAAACTGCTCTGTGTTCTGTTAATTCATCTCACACAGTTACAACTTTCCCTTCAACAAGCCTTTCGCTAAGGCTGTTCTTGTGGAATTGGCAAAGGGATATTTGGAAGCCCTTAGAGGCCTATGGTGAAAAAGGAAATATCTTCCGTTCAAAACTGGAAAGAAGCTTTCTGAGAAACTGCTCTGTGTTCTATTCATTCATCTCACAGAGTTACATCTTCCCCTTCAAGAAGCCTTTCGCTAAGGCTGTTCTTGTGGAATTGGCAAAGGGATATTTGGAAGCCCATAGAGGGCTATGGTGAAAAAGGAAATATCTTCCGTTCAAAACTGGAAAGAAGCTTTCTGAGAAACAGCTCTGTGTTCTGTTAATTCATCTCACACAGTTACAACTTTCCCTTCAACAAGCCTTTCGCTAAGGCTGTTCTTGTGGAATTGGCAAAGGGATATTTGGAAGCCCTTAGAGGCCTATGATGAAAAAGGAAATATCTTCCGTTCAAAACTGGAAAGACGTTTTCTGAGAAACTGCTCTGTGTTCTGTTCATTCATCTCACAGAGTTACATCTTCCCCTTCAAGAAGCCTTTCGCTAAGGCTGTTCTTGTGGAATTGGCAAAGGGATATTTGGAAGCCCATAGAGGGCTATGGTGAAAAAGGAAATATCTTCCGTTCAAAACTGGAAAGAAGCTTTCTGAGAAACTGCTCTGTGTTCTGTTAATTCATCTCACACAGTTACAACTTTCCCTTCAACAAGCCTTTCGCTAAGGCTGTTCTTGTGGAATTGGCAAAGGGATATTTGGAAGCCCTTAGAGGCCTATGGTGAAAAAGGAAATATCTTCCGTTCAAAACTGGAAAGAAGCTTTCTGAGAAACTGCTCTGTGTTCTGTTCATTCATCTCACAGAGTTACATCTTCCCCTTCATGAAGCCTTTCGCTAAGGCTGTTCTTGTGGAATTGGCAAAGGGATATTTGGAAGCCCATAGAGGGCTATGGTGAAAAAGGAAATATCTTCCGTTCAAAACTGGAAAGAAGCTTTCTGAGAAACTGCTCTGTGTTCTGTTAATTCCTCTCACAGAGCTACAACTTTCCCTTCAACAAGCCTTTCGCTAAGGCTGTTCTTGTGGAATTGGCAAAGGGATATTTGGAAGCCCTTAGAGGCCTATGGTGAAAAAGGAAATATCTTCCGTTCAAAACTGGAAAGAAGCTTTCTGAGAAACTGCTCTGTGTTCTGTTAATTCATCTCACAGAGTTACATCTTTCCCTTCAAGAAGCCTTTCGCTAATACTGTTCTTGTGGAATTGGCAAAGGGATATTTGGAAGCCCTTAGAGGCCTATGGTGAAAAAGGAAATATCTTCCGTTCAAAACTGGAAAGAAGCTTTCTGAGAAACTGCTCTGTGTTCTGCTCATTCATCTCACAGAGTTACATCTTCCCCTTCAAGAAGCCTTTCGCTAAGGCTGTTCTTGTGGAATTGGCAAAGGGATATTTGGAAGCCCATAGAGGGCTATGGTGAAAAAGGAAATATCTTCCGTTCAAAACTGGAAAGAAGCTTTCTGAGAAACTGCTCTGTGTTCTCTTAATTCTTCTCACAGAGTTACATCTTTCCCTTCAAGAAGCCTTTCGCTAAGGCTGTTCTTGTGGAATTGGCAAAGGGATATTTGGAAGCCCATAGAGGGCTTTGGTGAAAAAGGAAATATCTTCCGTTCAAAACTGGAAAGAAGCTTTCTGAGAAACTGCTCTGTGTTCTGTTAATTCATCACAGAGAGTTACATCTTTCCTTTCAAAAAGCCTTTCGCTAAGGCTATTCTTGTGGAATTGGCAAAGGGATATTTGGAAGCCCATAGAGGGCTATGGTGAAAAAGGAAATATCTTCCGTTCAAAACAGGAAAGAAGCTTTCTGAGAAACTGCTCTGTGTTCTCTTAATTCATCTCACAGAGTTACATCTTTCCCTTCAAGAAGCCTTTCGCTAAGGCTTTTCTTGTGGAATTGGCAAAGGGATATTTGGAAGCCCATAGAGGGCTATGGTGAAAAAGGAAATATCTTCCGTTCAAAACTGGAAAGAAGCTTTCTGAGAAACTGCTCTGTGTTCTGTTAATTCATCTCACACAGTTACAACTTTCCCTTCAACAAGCCTTTGGCTAAGGCTGTTCTTGTGGAATTGGCAAAGGGATATTTGGAAGCCCTTAGAGGCCTATGGTGAAAAAGGAAATATCTTCCGTTCAAAACTGGCAAGAAGCTTTCTGAGAAACTGCTCTGTGTTCTGTTCATTCATCTCACAGAGTTACATCTTTCCCTTCAAGAAGCCTTTCGCTAAGGCTGTTCTTGTGGAATTGGCAAAGGGATATTTGGAAGCCCATAGAGGGCTTTGGTGAAAAAGGAAATATCTTCCGTTCAAAACTGGAAAGAAGCTTTCTGAGAAACTGCTCTGTGTTCTGTTAATTCATCTCACAGAGTTACATCTTTCACTTCAAGAAGCCTTTCGCTAAGGCTGTTCTTGTGGAATTGGCAAAGGGATATTTGGAAACCCATAGAGGGCTACGGTGAAAAAGGAATTATCTTCCGTTCAAAACTGGCAAGAAGCTTTCTGAGAAACTGCTCTGTGTTCTCTTAATTCTTCTCACAGAGTTACATCTTTCCCTTCAAGAAGCCTTTCGCTAAGGCTGTTCTTGTGGAATTGGCAAAGGGATATTTGGAAGCCCATAGAGGGCTATGGTGAAAAAGGAAATATCTTCCGTTCAAAACTGGAAAGAAGCTGAGAAACTGCTCTGTGTTCTGTTAATTCATCACAGAGAGTTACATCTTTCCCTTCAAAAAGCCTTTCGCTAAGGCTATTCTTGTGGAATTGGCAAAGGGATATTTGGAAGCCCATAGAGGGCTATGGTGAAAAAGGAAATATCTTCCGTTCAAAACTGGAAAGAAGCTTTCTGAGAAACTGCTCTGTGTTCTCTTAATTCATCTCACAGAGTTACATCTTTCCCTTCAAGAAGCCTTTCGCTAAGGCTTTTCTTGTGGAATTGGCAAAGGGATATTTGGAAGCCCTTAGAGGGCTGTGGTGAAAAAGGAAATATCTTCCCTTCAAAAGTGGAAAGAAGCTGTCGGAGAAACTGCTCTGTGTTCTGTTAATTCATCTCACAGAGTTACATCTTTCCCTTCAAAAAGCCTTTCGCTAAGGCTGTTCTTGTGGAATTGGCAAAGGGATATTTGGAAGCCCATAGAGGCCTATGGTGAAAAAGGAAATATCTTCCGTTCAAAACTGGAAAGAAGCTTTCTGAGAAACTGCTCTGTGTTCTGTTAATTCATCTCACAGAGTTACATCTTTCCCTTCAAGAAGCCTTTCGCTAATACTGTTCTTGTGGAATTGGCAAAGGGATATTTGGAAGCCCATAGAGGGCTATGGTGAAAAAGGAAATATCTTCCGTTCAAAAGTGGAAAGAAGCTTTCTGAGTAACTGCTCTGTGTTCTGTTAATTCATCTCACAGAGTTACATCTTTCACTTCAAGAAGCCTGTCGCTAAGGCTGTTCTTGTGGAATTGGCAAAGGGATATTTGGAAGCCCATAGAGGGCTATGGTGAAAAGGGAAATATCTTCCGTTCAAAACTGGAAAGAAGCTTTCTGAGAAACTGCTCTGTGTTCTGTTAATTCATCTCACAGAGTTACATCTTTCCCTTCAAGTAGCCTTTCGCTAAGGCTGTTCTTGTGGAATTGGCAAAGGGATATTTGTAAGCCCTTAGAGGCCTATGGTGAAAAAGGAAATATCTTCCGTTCAAAACTGGAAAGAAGCTTTCTGAGAAACTGCTCTGTGTTCTATTCATTCATCTCACAGAGTTACATCTTCCCCTTCAAGAAGCCTTTCGCTAAGGCTGTTCTTGTGGAATTGGCAAAGGGATATTTGGAAGCCCATAGAGGGCTATGGTGAAAAAGGAAATATCTTCCGTTCAAAACTGGAAAGAAGCTTTCTGAGAAACTGCTCTGTGTTCTGTTAATTCATCTCACACAGTTACAACTTTCCCTTCAACAAGCCTTTCGCTAAGGCTGTTCTTGTGGAATTGGCAAAGGGATATTTGGATGCCCTTAGAGGCCTATGATGAAAAAGGAAATATCTTCCGTTCAAAACTGGAAAGAAGCTTTCTGAGAAACTGCTCTGTGTTCTGTTCATTCATCTCACAGAGTTACATCTTCCCCTTCAAGAAGCCTTTCGCTAAGGCTGTTCTTGTGGAATTGGCAAAGGGATATTTGGAAGCACATAGAGGGCTATGGTGAAAAAGGAAATATCTTCCGTTCAAAACTGGAAAGAAGCTTTCTGAGAAACTGCTCTGTGTTCTGTTAATTCATCTCACACAGTTACAACTTTCCCTTCAACAAGCCTTTCGCTAAGGCTGTTCTTGTGGAATTGGCAAAGGGATATTTGGAAGCCCTTAGAGGCCTATGGTGAAAAAGGAAATATCTTCCGTTCAAAACTGGAAAGAAGCTTTCTGAGAAACTGCTCTGTGTTCTGTTCATTCATCTCACAGAGTTACATCTTCCCCTTCATGAAGCCTTTCGCTAAGGCTGTTCTTGTGGAATTGGCAAAGGGATATTTGGAAGCCCATAGAGGGCTATGGTGAAAAAGGAAATATCTTCCGTTCAAAACTGGAAAGAAGCTTTCTGAGAAACTGCTCTGTGTTCTGTTAATTCCTCTCACAGAGCTACAACTTTCCCTTCAACAAGCCTTTCGCTAAGGCTGTTCTTGTGGAATTGGCAAAGGGATATTTGGAAGCCCTTAGAGGCCTATGGTGAAAAAGGAAATATCTTCCGTTCAAAACTGGCAAGAAGCTTTCTGAGAAACTGCTCTGTGTTCTCTTAATTCTTCTCACAGAGTTACATCTTTCCCTTCAAGAAGCCTTTCGCTAAGGCTGTTCTTGTGGAATTGGCAAAGGGATATTTGGAAGCCCATAGAGGGCTATGGTGAAAAAGGAAATATCTTCCGTTCAAAACTGGAAAGAAGCTGAGAAACTGCTCTGTGTTCTGTTAATTCATCACAGAGAGTTACATCTTTCCCTTCAAAAAGCCTTTCGCTAAGGCTATTCTTGTGGAATTGGCAAAGGGATATTTGGAAGCCCATAGAGGGCTATGGTGAAAAAGGAAATATCTTCCGATCAAAACTGGAAAGAAGCTTTCTGAGAAACTGCTCTGTGTTCTCTTAATTCATCTCACAGAGTTACATCTTTCCCTTCAAGAAGCCTTTCGCTAAGGCTTTTCTTGTGGAATTGGCAAAGGGATATTTGGAAGCACTTAGAGGGCTATGGTGAAAAAGGAAATATCTTCCCTTCAAAAGTGGAAAGAAGCTGTCGGAGAAACTGCTCTGTGTTCTGTTAATTCATCTCACAGAGTTACATCTTTCCCTTCAAGAAGCCTTTCGCAAATACTGTTCTTGTGGAATTGGCAAAGGGATATTTGGAAGCCCATAGAGGGCTATGGTGAAAAAGGAAATATCTTCCGTTCAAAAGTGGAAAGAAGCTTTCTGAGTAACTGCTCTGTGTTCTGTTAATTCATCTCACAGAGTTACATCTTTCACTTCAAGAAGCCTGTCGCTAAGGCTGTTCTTGTGGAATTGGCAAAGGGATATTTGGAAGCCCATAGAGGGCTATGGTGAAAAGGGAAATATCTTCCGTTCAAAACTGGAAAGAAGCTTTCTGAGAAACTGCTCTGTGTTCTGTTAATTCATCTCACAGAGTTACATCTTTCCCTTCAAGAAGCCTTTCGCTAAGGCTGTTCTTGTGGAATTGGCAAAGGGATATTTGGAAGCCATTAGAGGCCTATGATGAAAAAGGAAATATCTTCCGTTCAAAACTGGAAAGACGTTTTCTGAGAAACTGCTCTGTGTTCTGTTCATTCATCTCACAGAGTTACATCTTCCCCTTCAAGAAGCCTTTCGCTAAGGCTGTTCTTGTGGAATTGGCAAAGGGATATTTGGAAGCCCATAGAGGGCTATGGTGAAAAAGGAAATATCTTCCGTTCAAAACTGGAAAGAAGCTTTCTGAGAAACTGCTCTGTGTTCTGTTAATTCATCTCACACAGTTACAACTTTCCCATCAACAAGCCTTTCGATAAGGCTGTTCTTGTGGAATTGGCAAAGGGATATTTGGAAGCCCTTAGAGGCCTATGGTGAAAAAGGAAATATCTTCCGTTCAAAACTGGAAAGAAGCTTTCTGAGAAACTGCTCTGTGTTCTGTTCATTCATCTCACAGAGTTACATCTTCCCCTTCATGAAGCCTTTCGCTAAGGCTGTTCTTGTGGAATTGGCAAAGGGATATTTGGAAGCCCATAGAGGGCTATGGTGAAAAAGGAAATATCTTCCGTTCAAAACTGGAAAGAAGCTTTCTGAGAAACTGCTCTGTGTTCTGTTAATTCCTCTCACAGAGCTACAACTTTCCCTTCAACAAGCCTTTCGCTAAGGCTGTTCTTGTGGAATTGGCAAAGGGATATTTGGAAGCCCTTACAGGCCTATGGTGAAAAAGGAAATATCTTCCGTTCAAAACTGGAAAGAAGCTTTCTGAGAAACTGCTCTGCGTTCTGTTCATTCATCTACCAGAGTTACATCTTTCCCTTCAAGAAGCCTTTCGCTAAGGCTGTTCTTGTGGAATTGGCAAAGGGATATTTGGAAGCCCTTAGAGGCCTATGGTGAAAAAGGAAATATCTTCCGTTCAAAACTGGAAAGAAGCTTTCTGAGAAACTGCTCTGTGTTCTGTTCATTCATCTCACAGAGTTACATCTTCCCCTTCAAGAAGCCTTTCGCTAAGGCTGTTCTTGTGGAATTGGCAAAGGGATATTTGGAAGCCCATAGAGGGCTATGGTTAAAAAGGAAATATCTTCCGTTCAAAATTGGAAAGAAGCTTTCTGAGAAACTGCTCTGTGTTCTGTTCATTCATCTCACACAGTTACAACTTTCCCTTCAACAAGCCTTTCGCTAAGGCTGTTCTTGTGGAATTGGCAAAGGGATATTTGGAAGCCCTTAGAGGCCTATGGTGAAAAAGGAAATATCTTCCGTTCAAAACTGGAAAGAAGCTTTCTGAGAAACTGCTCTGTGTTCTGTTAATTCATCTCCCAGAGTTACATCTTTCCCTTCAAGACGCCTTTCGCTAAGGCTGTTCTTGTGGAATTGGCAAAGGGATATTTGGAAGCCCTTAGAGGCCTATGGTGAAAAAGGAAATAACTTCCGTTGAAAACTGGAAAGAAGCTTTCTGAGTAACTGCTCTGTGTTCTGTTCATTCATCTCACAGAGTTACATCTTCCCCTTCAAGAAGCCTTTCGCTAAGGCTGTTCTTGTGGAATTGGCAAAGGGATATTTGGAAGCCCATAGAGGGCTATGGTGAAAAAGGAAATATCTTCCGTTCAAAACTGGAAAGAAGCTTTCTGAGAAACTGCTCTGTGTTCTGTTAATTCATCTCACACAGTTACAACTTTCCCTTCAACAACCCTTTCGCTAAGGCTGTTCTTGTGGAATTGGCAAAGGGATATTTGGAAGCCCTTAGAGGCCTATGGTGAAAAAGGAAATATCTTCCGTTCAAAACTGGAAAGAAGCTTTCTGAGAAACTGCTCTGTGTTCTGTTCATTCATCTCACAGAGTTACATCTTCCCCTTCAAGAAGCCTTTCGCTAAGGCTGTTCTTGTGGAATTGGCAAAGGGATATTTGGAAGCCCATAGAGGGCTATGGTGAAAAAGGAAATATCTTCCGTTCAAAACTGGAAAGAAGCTTTCTGAGAAACTGCTCTGTGTTCTGTTAATTCATCTCACACAGTTACAACTTTCCCTTCAACAAGCCGTTCGCTAAGGTTGTTCTTGTGGAATTGGCAAAGGGATATTTGGAAGCCCTTAGAGGCCTATGGTGAAAAAGGAAATATCTTCCGTTCAAAACTGGAAAGAAGCTTTCTGAGAAACTGCTCTGTGTTCTGTTCATTCATTTCACAGAGTTACATCTTCCCCTTCAAGAAGCCTTTCGCTAAGGCTGTTCTTGTGGAATTGGCAAAGTGATATTTGGAAGCCCATAGAGGGCTTTGGTGAAAAAGGAAATATCTTCCGTTCAAAATTGGAAAGAAGCTTTCTGAGAAACTGCTCTGTGTTCTGTTAATTCATCTCACAGAGTTACATCTTTCACTTCAAGAAGCCTTTCGCTAAGGCTGTTCTTGTGGAATTGGCAAAGGGATATTTGGAAGCCCATAGAGGGCTATGGTGAAAAAGGAAATATCTTCCGTTCAAAACTGGCAAGAAGCTTTCTGAGAAACTGCTCTGTGTTCTCTTAATTCTTCTCACAGAGTTACATCTTTCCCTTCTAGAAGCCTTTCGCTAAGGCTGTTCTTGTGGAATTGGCAAAGGGATATTTGGAAGCCCATAGAGGGCTATGGTGAAAAAGGAAATATCTTCCGTTCAAAACTGGAAAGAAGCTTTCTGAGAAACTGCTCTGTGTTCTGTTAATTCATCACAGAGAGTTACATCTTTCCTTTCAAAAAGCCTTTCGCTAAGGCTATTCTTGTGGAATTGACAAAGGGATATTTGGAAGCCCATAGAGGGCTATGGTGAAAAAGGAAATATCTTCCGTTCAAAACTGGAAAGAAGCTTTCTGAGAAACCGCTCTGTGTTCTGTTCATTCATCTCACAGAGTTACATCTTTCCCTTCAAGAAGCCTTTCGCTAAGTCTTTTCTTGTGGAATTGGCAAAGGGATATTTGGAAGCAAATAGAGGGCTATGGTGAAAAAGGAAATATCTTCCGTTCAAAACTGGAAAGAAGCTTTCTGAGAAACTGCTCTGTGTTCTGTTAATTCATCTCCCAGAGTTACATCTTTCCCTTCAACAAGCCTTTCGCTAAGGCTGTTCTTGTGGAATTGGCAAAGGGATATTTGGAAGCCCTTAGAGGCCTATGGTGAAAAAGGAAATATCTTCCGTTCAAAACTGGAAAGAAGCTTTCTGAGAAACTGCTCTGTGTTCTGTTCATTCATCTCACAGAGTTACATCTTCCCCTTCAAGAAGCCTTTCGCTAAGGCTGTTCTTGTGGAATTGGCAAAGGGATATTTGGAAGCCCATAGAGGGCTATGGTGAAAAAGGAAATATCTTCCGTTCAAAACTGGAAAGAAGCTTTCTGAGAAACTGCTCTGTGTTCTGTTAATTCATCTCACAGAGTTACATCTTTCCCTTCAAGAAGCCTTTCGCTAAGGCTGTTCTTGTGGAATTGGCAAAGGGATATTTGGAAGCCCATAGAGGGCTATGGTGAAAAGGGAAATATCTTCCGTTCAAAACTGGAAAGAAGCTTTCTGAGAAACTGCTCTGTGTTCTGTTAATTCATCTCACACAGTTACAACTTTCCCATCAACAAGCCTTTCGCTAAGGCTGTTCTTGTGGAATTGGCAAAGGGATATTTGGAAGCCCTTAGAGGCCTATGGTGAAAAAGGAAATATCTTCCGTTCAAAACTGGAAAGAAGCTTTCTGAGAAACTGCTCTGTGTTCTGTTCATTCATCTCACAGAGTTACATCTTCCCCTTCATGAAGCCTTTCGCTAAGGCTGTTCTTGTGGAATTGGCAAAGGGATATTTGGAAGCCCATAGAGGGCTATGGTGAAAAAGGAAATATCTTCCGTTCAAAACTGGAAAGAAGCTTTCTGAGAAACTGCTCTGTGTTCTGTTAATTCCTCTCACAGAGCTACAACTTTCCCTTCAAGAAGCCTTTCGCTAAGGCTGTTCTTGTGGAATTGGCAAAGGGATATTTGGAAGCCCTTAGAGGCCTATGGTGAAAAAGGAAATATCTTCCGTTCAAAACTGGAAAGAAGCTTTCTGAGAAACTGCTCTGTGTTCTGTTCATTCATCTACCAGAGTTACATCTTTCCCTTCAAGAAGCCTTTCGCTAAGGCTGTTCTTGTGGAATTGGCAAAGGGATATTTGGAAGCCCTTAGAGGCCTATGGTGAAAAAGGAAATATCTTCCGTTCAAAACTGGAAAGAAGCTTTCTGAGAAACTGCTCTGTGTTCTGTTCATTCATCTCACAGAGTTACATCTTCCCCTTCAAGAAGCCTTTCGCTAAGGCTGTTCTTGTGGAATTGGCAAAGGGATATTTGGAAGCCCATAGAGGGCTATGGTTAAAAAGGAAATATCTTCCGTTCAAAATTGGAAAGAAGCTTTCTGAGAAACTGCTCTGTGTTCTGTTCATTCATCTCACACAGTTACAACTTTCCCTTCAACAAGCCTTTCGCTAAGGCTGTTCTTGTGGAATTGGCAAAGGGATATTTGGAAGCCCTTAGAGGCCTATGGTGAAAAAGGAAATATCTTCCGTTCAAAACTGGAAAGAAGCTTTCTGAGAAACTGCTCTGTGTTCTGTTCATTCATCTCACAGAGTTACATCTTCCCCTTCAAGAAGCCTTTCGCTAAGGCTGTTCTTGTGGAATTGGCAAAGGGATATTTGGAAGCCCATAGAGGGCTATGGTGAAAAAGGAAATATCTTCCGTTCAAAACTGGAAAGAAGCTTTCTGAGAAACTGCTCTGTGTTCTCTTAATTCTTCTCACAGAGTTACATCTTTCCCTTCAAGAAGCCTTTCGCTAAGGCTGTTCTTGTGGAATTGGCAAAGGGATATTTGTAAGCCCTTAGAGGCCTATGGTGAAAAAGGAAATATCTTCCGTTCAAAACTGGAAAGAAGCTTTCTGAGAAACTGCTCTGTGTTCTATTCATTCATCTCACAGAGTTACATCTTCCCCTTCAAGAAGCCTTTCGCTAAGGCTGTTCTTGTGGAATTGGCAAAGGGATATTTGGAAGCCCATAGAGGGCTATGGTGAAAAAGGAAATATCTTCCGTTCAAAACTGGAAAGAAGCTTTCTGAGAAACTGCTCTGTGTTCTGTTAATTCCTCTCACAGAGCTACAACTTTCCCTTCAACAAGCCTTTCGCTAAGGCTGTTCTTGTGGAATTGGCAAAGGGATATTTGGAAGCCCTTAGAGGCCTATGGTGAAAAAGGAAATATCTTCCGTTCAAAACTGGAAAGAAGCTTTCTGAGAAACTGCTCTGTGTTCTGTTCATTCATCTACCAGAGTTACATCTTTCCCTTCAAGAAGCCTTTCGCTAAGGCTGTTCTTGTGGAATTGGCAAAGGGATATTTGGAAGCCCTTAGAGGCCTATGGTGAAAAAGGAAATATCTTCCGTTCAAAACTGGAAAGAAGCTTTCTGAGAAACTGCTCTGTGTTCTGCTCATTCATCTCACAGAGTTACATCTTCCCCTTCAAGAAGCCTTTCGCTAAGGCTGTTCTTGTGGAATTGGCAAAGGGATATTTGGAAGCCCATAGAGGGCTATGGTGAAAAAGGAAATATCTTCCGTTCAAAACTGGAAAGAAGCTTTCTGAGAAACTGCTCTGTGTTCTCTTAATTCTTCTCACAGAGTTACATCTTTCCCTTCAAGAAGCCTTTCGCTAAGGCTGTTCTTGTGGAATTGGCAAAGGGATATTTGGAAGCCCATAGAGGGCTTTGGTGAAAAAGGAAATATCTTCCGTTCAAAACTGGAAAGAAGCTTTCTGAGAAACTGCTCTGTGTTCTGTTAATTCATCACAGAGAGTTACATCTTTCCTTTCAAAAAGCCTTTCGCTAAGGCTATTCTTGTGGAATTGGCAAAGGGATATTTGGAAGCCCATAGAGGGCTATGGTGAAAAAGGAAATATCTTCCGTTCAAAACTGGAAAGAAGCTTTCTGAGAAACTGCTCTGTGTTCTCTTAATTCATCTCACAGAGTTACATCTTTCCCTTCAAGAAGCCTTTCGCTAAGGCTTTTCTTGTGGAATTGGCAAAGGGATATTTGGAAGCCCATAGAGGGCTATGGTGAAAAAGGAAATATCTTCCGTTCAAAACTGGAAAGAAGCTTTCTGAGAAACTGCTCTGTGTTCTGTTAATTCATCTCACACAGTTACAACTTTCCCTTCAACAAGCCTTTGGCTAAGGCTGTTCTTGTGGAATTGGCAAAGGGATATTTGGAAGCCCTTAGAGGCCTATGGTGAAAAAGGAAATATCTTCCGTTCAAAACTGGCAAGAAGCTTTCTGAGAAACTGCTCTGTGTTCTGTTCATTCATCTCACAGAGTTACATCTTTCCCTTCAAGAAGCCTTTCGCTAAGGCTGTTCTTGTGGAATTGGCAAAGGGATATTTGGAAGCCCATAGAGGGCTTTGGTGAAAAAGGAAATATCTTCCGTTCAAAACTGGAAAAAAGCTTTCTGAGAAACTGCTCTGTGTTCTGTTAATTCATCTCACAGAGTTACATCTTTCACTTCAAGAAGCCTTTCGCTAAGGCTGTTCTTGTGGAATTGGCAAAGGGATATTTGGAAACCCATAGAGGGCTACGGTGAAAAAGGAATTATCTTCCGTTCAAAACTGGCAAGAAGCTTTCTGAGAAACTGCTCTGTGTTCTCTTCATTCTTCTCACAGAGTTACATCTTTCCCTTCAAGAAGCCTTTCGCTAAGGCTGTTCTTGTGGAATTGGCAAAGGGATATTTGGAAGCCCATAGAGGGCTATGGTGAAAAAGGAAATATCTTCCGTTCAAAACTGGAAAGAAGCTGAGAAACTGCTCTGTGTTCTGTTAATTCATCACAGAGAGTTACATCTTTCCCTTCAAAAAGCCTTTCGCTAAGGCTATTCTTGTGGAATTGGCAAAGGGATATTTGGAAGCCCATAGAGGGCTATGGTGAAAAAGGAAATATCTTCCGTTCAAAACTGGAAAGAAGCTTTCTGAGAAACTGCTCTGTGTTCTCTTAATTCATCTCACAGAGTTACATCTTTCCCTTCAAGAAGCCTTTCGCTAAGGCTTTTCTTGTGGAATTGGCAAAGGGATATTTGGAAGCCCTTAGAGGGCTATGGTGAAAAAGGAAATATCTTCCCTTCAAAAGTGGAAAGAAGCTGTCGGAGAAACTGCTCTGTGTTCTGTTAATTCATCTCACAGAGTTACATCTTTCCCTTCAAAAAGCCTTTCGCTAAGGCTGTTCTTGTGGAATTGGCAAAGGGATATTTGGAAGCCCATAGAGGCCTATGGTGAAAAAGGAAATATCTTCCGTTCAAAACTGGAAAGAAGCTTTCTGAGAAACTGCTCTGTGTTCTGTTAATTCATCTCACAGAGTTACATCTTTCCCTTCAAGAAGCCTTTCGCTAATACTGTTCTTGTGGAATTGGCAAAGGGATATTTGGAAGCCCATAGAGGGCTATGGTGAAAAAGGAAATATCTTCCGTTCAAAAGTGGAAAGAAGCTTTCTGAGTAACTGCTCTGTGTTCTGTTAATTCATCTCACAGAGTTATATCTTTCACTTCAAGAAGCCTGTCGCTAAGGCTGTTCTTGTGGAATTGGCAAAGGGATATTTGGAAGCCCATAGAGGGCTATGGTGAAAAGGGAAATATCTTCCGTTCAAAACTGGAAAGAAGCTTTCTGAGAAACTGCTCTGTGTTCTGTTAATTCATCTCACAGAGTTACATCTTTCCCTTCAAGTAGCCTTTCGCTAAGGCTGTTCTTGTGGAATTGGCAAAGGGATATTTGTAAGCCCTTAGAGGCCTATGGTGAAAAAGGAAATATCTTCCGTTCAAAACTGGAAAGAAGCTTTCTGAGAAACTGCTCTGTGTTCTATTCATTCATCTCACAGAGTTACATCTTCCCCTTCAAGAAGCCTTTCGCTAAGGCTGTTCTTGTGGAATTGGCAAAGGGATATTTGGAAGCCCATAGAGGGCTATGGTGAAAAAGGAAATATCTTCCGTTCAAAACTGGAAAGAAGCTTTCTGAGAAACTGCTCTGTGTTCTGTTAATTCATCTCACACAGTTGCAACTTTCCCTTCAACAAGCCTTTCGCTAAGGCTGTTCTTGTGGAATTGGCAAAGGGATATTTGGATGCCCTTAGAGGCCTATGATGAAAAAGGAAATATCTTCCGTTCAAAACTGGAAAGAAGCTTTCTGAGAAACTGCTCTGTGTTCTGTTCATTCATCTCACAGAGTTACATCTTCCCCTTCAAGAAGCCTTTCGCTAAGGCTGTTCTTGTGGAATTGGCAAAGGGATATTTGGAAGCACATAGAGGGCTATGGTGAAAAAGGAAATATCTTCCGTTCAAAACTGGAAAGAAGCTTTCTGAGAAACTGCTCTGTGTTCTGTTAATTCATCTCACACAGTTACAACTTTCCCTTCAACAAGCCTTTCGCTAAGGCTGTTCTTGTGGAATTGGCAAAGGGATATTTGGAAGCCCTTAGAGGCCTATGGTGAAAAAGGAAATATCTTCCGTTCAAAACTGGAAAGAAGCTTTCTGAGAAACTGCTCTGTGTTCTGTTCATTCATCTCACAGAGTTACATCTTCCCCTTCATGAAGCCTTTCGCTAAGGCTGTTCTTGTGGAATTGGCAAAGGGATATTTGGAAGCCCATAGAGGGCTATGGTGAAAAAGGAAATATCTTCCGTTCAAAACTGGAAAGAAGCTTTCTGAGAAACTGCTCTGTGTTCTGTTAATTCCTCTCACAGAGCTACAACTTTCCCTTCAACAAGCCTTTCGCTAAGGCTGTTCTTGTGGAATTGGCAAAGGGATATTTGGAAGCCCTTAGAGGCCTATGGTGAAAAAGGAAATATCTTCCGTTCAAAACTGGCAAGAAGCTTTCTGAGAAACTGCTCTGTGTTCTCTTAATTCTTCTCACAGAGTTACATCTTTCCCTTCAAGAAGCCTTTCGCTAAGGCTGTTCTTGTGGAATTGGCAAAGGGATATTTGGAAGCCCATAGAGGGCTATGGTGAAAAAGGAAATATCTTCCGTTCAAAACTGGAAAGAAGCTGAGAAACTGCTCTGTGTTCTGTTAATTCATCACAGAGAGTTACATCTTTCCCTTCAAAAAGCCTTTCGCTAAGGCTATTCTTGTGGAATTGGCAAAGGGATATTTGGAAGCCCATAGAGGGCTATGGTGAAAAAGGAAATATCTTCCGATCAAAACTGGAAAGAAGCTTTCTGAGAAACTGCTCTGTGTTCTCTTAATTCATCTCACAGAGTTACATCTTTCCCTTCAAGAAGCCTTTCGCTAAGGCTTTTCTTGTGGAATTGGCAAAGGGATATTTGGAAGCACTTAGAGGGCTATGGTGAAAAAGGAAATATCTTCCCTTCAAAAGTGGAAAGAAGCTGTCGGAGAAACTGCTCTGTGTTCTGTTAATTCATCTCACAGAGTTACATCTTTCCCTTCAAAAAGCCTTTCGCTAAGGCTGTTCTTGTGGAATTGGCAAAGGGATATTTGGAAGCCCATAGAGGCCTATGGTGAAAAAGGAAATATCTTCCGTTCAAAACTGGAAAGAAGCTTTCTGAGAAACTGCTCTGTGTTCTGTTAATTCATCTCACAGAGTTACATCTTTCCCTTCAAGAAGCCTTTCGCTAATACTGTTCTTGTGGAATTGGCAAAGGGATATTTGGAAGCCCATAGAGGGCTATGGTGAAAAAGGAAATATCTTCCGTTCAAAAGTGGAAAGAAGCTTTCTGAGTAACTGCTCTGTGTTCTGTTAATTCATCTCACAGAGTTACATCTTTCACTTCAAGAAGCCTGTCGCTAAGGCTGTTCTTGTGGAATTGGCAAAGGGATATTTGGAAGCCCATAGAGGGCTATGGTGAAAAGGGAAATATCTTCCGTTCAAAACTGGAAAGAAGCTTTCTGAGAAACTGCTCTGTGTTCTGTTAATTCATCTCACAGAGTTACATCTTTCCCTTCAAGAAGCCTTTCGCTAAGGCTGTTCTTGTGGAATTGGCAAAGGGATATTTGTAAGCCCTTAGAGGCCTATGGTGAAAAAGGAAATATCTTCCGTTCAAAACTGGAAAGAAGCTTTCTGAGAAACTGCTCTGTGTTCTATTCATTCATCTCACAGAGTTACATCTTCCCCTTCAAGAAGCCTTTCGCTAAGGCTGTTCTTGTGGAATTGGCAAAGGGATATTTGGAAGCCCATAGAGGGCTATGGTGAAAAAGGAAATATCTTCCGTTCAAAACTGGAAAGAAGCTTTCTGAGAAACAGCTCTGTGTTCTGTTAATTCATCTCACACAGTTACAACTTTCCCTTCAACAAGCCTTTCGCTAAGGCTGTTCTTGTGGAATTGGCAAAGGGATATTTGGAAGCCCTTAGAGGCCTATGATGAAAAAGGAAATATCTTCCGTTCAAAACTGGAAAGACGTTTTCTGAGAAACTGCTCTGTGTTCTGTTCATTCATCTCACAGAGTTACATCTTCCCCTTCAAGAAGCCTTTCGCTAAGGCTGTTCTTGTGGAATTGGCAAAGGGATATTTGGAAGCCCATAGAGGGCTATGGTGAAAAAGGAAATATCTTCCGTTCAAAACTGGAAAGAAGCTTTCTGAGAAACTGCTCTGTGTTCTGTTAATTCATCTCACACAGTTACAACTTTCCCATCAACAAGCCTTTCGCTAAGGCTGTTCTTGTGGAATTGGCAAAGGGATATTTGGAAGCCCTTAGAGGCCTATGGTGAAAAAGGAAATATCTTCCGTTCAAAACTGGAAAGAAGCTTTCTGAGAAACTGCTCTGTGTTCTGTTCATTCATCTCACAGAGTTACATCTTCCCCTTCATGAAGCCTTTCGCTAAGGCTGTTCTTGTGGAATTGGCAAAGGGATATTTGGAAGCCCTTAGAGGGCTATGGTGAAAAAGGAAATATCTTCCGTTCAAAACTGGAAAGAAGCTTTCTGAGAAACTGCTCTGTGTTCTGTTAATTCCTCTCACAGAGCTACAACTTTCCCTTCAACAAGCCTTTCGCTAAGGCTGTTCTTGTGGAATTGGCAAAGGGATATTTGGAAGCCCTTAGAGGCCTATGGTGAAAAGGAAATATCTTCCGTTCAAAACTGGAAAGAAGCTTTCTGAGAAACTGCTCTGTGTTCTGTTCATTCATCTACCAGAGTTACATCTTTCCCTTCAAGAAGCCTTTCGCTAAGGCTGTTCTTGTGGAATTGGCAAAGGGATATTTGGAAGCCCATAGAGGCCTATGATGAAAAAGGAAATATCTTCCGTTCAAAACTGGAAAGAAGCTTTCTGAGAAACTGCTCTGTGTTCTGTTCATTCATCTCACAGAGTTACATCTTTCCCTTCAAGCAGCCTTTCGCTAAGGCTGTTCTTGTGGAATTGGCAAAGGGATATTTGGAAGCCCATAGAGGGCTATGGTTAAAAAGGAAATATCTTCCGTTCAAAATTGGAAAGAAGCTTTCTGATAAACTGCTCTGTGTTCTGTTCATTCATCTCACACAGTTACAACTTTCCCTTCAACAAGCCTTTCGCTAAGGCTGTTCTTGTGGAATTGGCAAAGGGATATTTGGAAGCCCTTAGAGGCCTATGGTGAAAAAGGAAATATCTTCCGTTCAAAACTGGAAAGAAGCTTTCTGAGAAACTGCTCTGTGTTCTGTTAATTCATCTCCCAGAGTTACATCTTTCCCTTCAAGACGCCTTTCGCTAAGGCTGTTCTTGTGGAATTGGCAAAGGGATATTTGGAAGCCCTTAGAGGCCTATGGTGAAAAAGGAAATAACTTCCGTTGAAAACTGGAAAGAAGCTTTCTGAGTAACTGCTCTGTGTTCTGTTCATTCATCTCACAGAGTTACATCTTCCCCTTCAAGAAGCCTTTCGCTAAGGCTGTTCTTGTGGAATTGGCAAAGGGATATTTGGAAGCCCTTAGAGGCCTATGGTGAAAAAGGAAATATCTTCCGTTCAAAACTGGAAAGAAGCTTTCTGAGAAACTGCTCTGTGTTCTGTTCATTCATCTCACAGAGTTACATCTTCCCCTTCAAGAAGCCTTTCGCTAAGGCTGTTCTTGTGGAATTGGCAAAGGGATATTTGGAAGCCCATAGAGGGCTATGGTGAAAAAGGAAATATCTTCCGTTCAAAACTGGAAAGAAGCTTTCTGAGAAACTGCTCTGTGTTCTGTTAATTCATCTCACACAGTTACAACTTTCCCTTCAACAAGCCGTTCGCTAAGGTTGTTCTTGTGGAATTGGCAAAGGGATATTTGGAAGCCCTTAGAGGCCTATGGTGAAAAAGGAAATATCTTCCGTTCAAAACTGGAAAGAAGCTTTCTGAGAAACTGCTCTGTGTTCTGTTCATTCATTTCACAGAGTTACATCTTCCCCTTCAAGAAGCCTTTCGCTAAGGCTGTTCTTGTGGAATTGGCAAAGTGATATTTGGAAGCCCATAGAGGGCTTTGGTGAAAAAGGAAATATCTTCCGTTCAAAATTGGAAAGAAGCTTTCTGAGAAACTGCTCTGTGTTCTGTTAATTCATCTCACAGAGTTACATCTTTCACTTCAAGAAGCCTTTCGCTAAGGCTGTTCTTGTGGAATTGGCAAAGGGATATTTGGAAGCCCATAGAGGGCTATGGTGAAAAAGGAAATATCTTCCGTTCAAAACTGGCAAGAAGCATTCTGAGAAACTGCTCTGTGTTCTCTTAATTCTTCTCACAGAGTTACATCTTTCCCTTCTAGAAGCCTTTCGCTAAGGCTGTTCTTGTGGAATTGGCAAAGGGATATTTGGAAGCCCATAGAGGGCTATGGTGAAAAAGGAAATATCTTCCGTTCAAAACTGGAAAGAAGCTTTCTGAGAAACTGCTCTGTGTTCTGTTAATTCATCACAGAGAGTTACATCTTTCCTTTCAAAAAGCCTTTCGCTAAGGCTATTCTTGTGGAATTGACAAAGGGATATTTGGAAGCCCATAGAGGGCTATGGTGAAAAAGGAAATATCTTCCGTTCAAAACTGGAAAGAAGCTTTCTGAGAAACTGCTCTGTGTTCTGTTCATTCATCTCACAGAGTTACATCTTTCCCTTCAAGAAGCCTTTCGCTAAGGCTTTTCTTGTGGAATTGGCAAAGGGATATTTGGAAGCCCATAGAGGGCTATGGTGAAAAAGGAAATATCTTCCGTTCAAAAGTGGAAAGAAGCTGTCGGAGAAACTGCTCTGTGTTCTGTTAATTCATCTCACAGAGTTATATCTTTCCCTTCAAGAAGCCTTTCGCTAAGGCTGTTCTTGTGGAATTGGCAAAGGGATACTTGGAAGCCTATAGAGGGCTATGGTGAAAAAGGAAATATCTTCCGTTCAAAAGTGGAAAGAAGCTTTCTGAGTAACTGCTCTGTGTTCTGTTAATTCATCTCACAGAGTTACATCTTTCACTTCAAGAAGCCTGTCGCTAAGGCTGTTCTTGTGGAATTGGCAAAGGGATATTTGGAAGCCCATAGAGGGCTATGGTGAAAAGGGAAATATCTTCCGTTCAAAACTGGAAAGAAGCTTTCTGAGAAACTGCTCTGTGTTCTGTTAATTCATCTCCCAGAGTTACATCTTTCCCTTCAACAAGCCTTTCGCTAAGGCTGTTCTTGTGGAATTGGCAAAGGGATATTTGGAAGCCCTTAGAGGCCTATGGTGAAAAAGGAAATATCTTCCGTTCAAAACTGGAAAGAAGCTTTCTGAGAAACTGCTCTGTGTTCTGTTCATTCATCTCACAGAGTTACATCTTCCCCTTCAAGAAGCCTTTCGCTAAGGCTGTTCTTGTGGAATTGGCAAAGGGATATTTGGAAGCCCATAGAGGGCTATGGTGAAAAAGGAAATATCTTCCGTTCAAAACTGGAAAGAAGCTTTCTGAGAAACTGCTCTGTGTTCTCTTAATTCTTCTCACAGAGTTACATCTTTCCCTTCAAGAAGCCTTTCGCTAAGGCTGTTCTTGTGGAATTGGCAAAGGGATATTTGTAAGCCCTTAGAGGCCTATGGTGAAAAAGGAAATATCTTCCGTTCAAAACTGGAAAGAAGCTTTCTGAGAAACTGCTCTGTGTTCTATTCATTCATCTCACAGAGTTACATCTTCCCCTTCAAGAAGCCTTTCGCTAAGGCTGTTCTTGTGGAATTGGCAAAGGGATATTTGGAAGCCCATAGAGGGCTATGGTGAAAAAGGAAATATCTTCCGTTCAAAACTGGAAAGAAGCTTTCTGAGAAACTGCTCTGTGTTCTGTTAATTCCTCTCACAGAGCTACAACTTTCCCTTCAACAAGCCTTTCGCTAAGGCTGTTCTTGTGGAATTGGCAAAGGGATATTTGGAAGCCCTTAGAGGCCTATGGTGAAAAAGGAAATATCTTCCGTTCAAAACTGGAAAGAAGCTTTCTGAGAAACTGCTCTGTGTTCTGTTCATTCATCTACCAGAGTTACATCTTTCCCTTCAAGAAGCCTTTCGCTAAGGCTGTTCTTGTGGAATTGGCAAAGGGATATTTGGAAGCCCTTAGAGGCCTATGGTGAAAAAGGAAATATCTTCCGTTCAAAACTGGAAAGAAGCTTTCTGAGAAACTGCTCTGTGTTCTGCTCATTCATCTCACAGAGTTACATCTTCCCCTTCAAGAAGCCTTTCGCTAAGGCTGTTCTTGTGGAATTGGCAAAGGGATATTTGGAAGCCCATAGAGGGCTATGGTGAAAAAGGAAATATCTTCCGTTCAAAACTGGAAAGAAGCTTTCTGAGAAACTGCTCTGTGTTCTCTTAATTCTTCTCACAGAGTTACATCTTTCCCTTCAAGAAGCCTTTCGCTAAGGCTGTTCTTGTGGAATTGGCAAAGGGATATTTGGAAGCCCATAGAGGGCTTTGGTGAAAAAGGAAATATCTTCCGTTCAAAACTGGAAAGAAGCTTTCTGAGAAACTGCTCTGTGTTCTGTTAATTCATCACAGAGAGTTACATCTTTCCTTTCAAAAAGCCTTTCGCTAAGGCTATTCTTGTGGAATTGGCAAAGGGATATTTGGAAGCCCATAGAGGGCTATGGTGAAAAAGGAAATATCTTCCGTTCAAAACTGGAAAGAAGCTTTCTGAGAAACTGCTCTGTGTTCTCTTAATTCATCTCACAGAGTTACATCTTTCCCTTCAAGAAGCCTTTCGCTAAGGCTTTTCTTGTGGAATTGGCAAAGGGATATTTGGAAGCCCATAGAGGGCTATGGTGAAAAAGGAAATATCTTCCGTTCAAAACTGGAAAGAAGCTTTCTGAGAAACTGCTCTGTGTTCTGTTAATTCATCTCACACAGTTACAACTTTCCCTTCAACAAGCCTTTGGCTAAGGCTGTTCTTGTGGAATTGGCAAAGGGATATTTGGAAGCCCTTAGAGGCCTATGGTGAAAAAGGAAATATCTTCCGTTCAAAACTGGCAAGAAGCTTTCTGAGAAACTGCTCTGTGTTCTGTTCATTCATCTCACAGAGTTACATCTTTCCCTTCAAGAAGCCTTTCGCTAAGGCTGTTCTTGTGGAATTGGCAAAGGGATATTTGGAAGCCCATAGAGGGCTTTGGTGAAAAAGGAAATATCTTCCGTTCAAAACTGGAAAAAAGCTTTCTGAGAAACTGCTCTGTGTTCTGTTAATTCATCTCACAGAGTTACATCTTTCACTTCAAGAAGCCTTTCGCTAAGGCTGTTCTTGTGGAATTGGCAAAGGGATATTTGGAAACCCATAGAGGGCTACGGTGAAAAAGGAATTATCTTCCGTTCAAAACTGGCAAGAAGCTTTCTGAGAAACTGCTCTGTGTTCTCTTAATTCTTCTCACAGAGTTACATCTTTCCCTTCAAGAAGCCTTTCGCTAAGGCTGTTCTTGTGGAATTGGCAAAGGGATATTTGGAAGCCCATAGAGGGCTATGGTGAAAAAGGAAATATCTTCCGTTCAAAACTGGAAAGAAGCTGAGAAACTGCTCTGTGTTCTGTTAATTCATCACAGAGAGTTACATCTTTCCCTTCAAAAAGCCTTTCGCTAAGGCTATTCTTGTGGAATTGGCAAAGGGATATTTGGAAGCCCATAGAGGGCTATGGTGAAAAAGGAAATATCTTCCGTTCAAAACTGGAAAGAAGCTTTCTGAGAAACTGCTCTGTGTTCTCTTAATTCATCTCACAGAGTTACATCTTTCCCTTCAAGAAGCCTTTCGCTAAGGCTTTTCTTGTGGAATTGGCAAAGGGATATTTGGAAGCCCTTAGAGGGCTATGGTGAAAAAGGAAATATCTTCCCTTCAAAAGTGGAAAGAAGCTGTCGGAGAAACTGCTCTGTGTTCTGTTAATTCATCTCACAGAGTTACATCTTTCCCTCAAAAAGCCTTTCGCTAAGGCTGTTCTTGTGGAATTGGCAAAGGGATATTTGGAAGCCCATAGAGGCCTATGGTGAAAAAGGAAATATCTTCCGTTCAAAACTGGAAAGAAGCTTTCTGAGAAACTGCTCTGTGTTCTGTTAATTCATCTCACAGAGTTACATCTTTCCCTTCAAGAAGCCTTTCGCTAATACTGTTCTTGTGGAATTGGCAAAGGGATATTTGGAAGCCCATAGAGGGCTATGGTGAAAAAGGAAATATCTTCCGTTCAAAAGTGGAAAGAAGCTTTCTGAGTAACTGCTCTGTGTTCTGTTAATTCATCTCACAGAGTTATATCTTTCACTTCAAGAAGCCTGTCGCTAAGGCTGTTCTTGTGGAATTGGCAAAGGGATATTTGGAAGCCCATAGAGGGCTATGGTGAAAAGGGAAATATCTTCCGTTCAAAACTGGAAAGAAGCTTTCTGAGAAACTGCTCTGTGTTCTGTTAATTCATCTCACAGAGTTACATCTTTCCCTTCAAGTAGCCTTTCGCTAAGGCTGTTCTTGTGGAATTGGCAAAGGGATATTTGTAAGCCCTTAGAGGCCTATGGTGAAAAAGGAAATATCTTCCGTTCAAAACTGGAAAGAAGCTTTCTGAGAAACTGCTCTGTGTTCTATTCATTCATCTCACAGAGTTACATCTTCCCCTTCAAGAAGCCTTTCGCTAAGGCTGTTCTTGTGGAATTGGCAAAGGGATATTTGGAAGCCCATAGAGGGCTATGGTGAAAAAGGAAATATCTTCCGTTCAAAACTGGAAAGAAGCTTTCTGAGAAACTGCTCTGTGTTCTGTTAATTCATCTCACACAGTTGCAACTTTCCCTTCAACAAGCCTTTCGCTAAGGCTGTTCTTGTGGAATTGGCAAAGGGATATTTGGATGCCCTTAGAGGCCTATGATGAAAAAGGAAATATCTTCCGTTCAAAACTGGAAAGAAGCTTTCTGAGAAACTGCTCTGTGTTCTGTTCATTCATCTCACAGAGTTACATCTTCCCCTTCAAGAAGCCTTTCGCTAAGGCTGTTCTTGTGGAATTGGCAAAGGGATATTTGGAAGCACATAGAGGGCTATGGTGAAAAAGGAAATATCTTCCGTTCAAAACTGGAAAGAAGCTTTCTGAGAAACTGCTCTGTGTTCTGTTAATTCATCTCACACAGTTACAACTTTCCCTTCAACAAGCCTTTCGCTAAGGCTGTTCTTGTGGAATTGGCAAAGGGATATTTGGAAGCCCTTAGAGGCCTATGGTGAAAAAGGAAATATCTTCCGTTCAAAACTGGAAAGAAGCTTTCTGAGAAACTGCTCTGTGTTCTGTTCATTCATCTCACAGAGTTACATCTTCCCCTTCATGAAGCCTTTCGCTAAGGCTGTTCTTGTGGAATTGGCAAAGGGATATTTGGAAGCCCATAGAGGGCTATGGTGAAAAAGGAAATATCTTCCGTTCAAAACTGGAAAGAAGCTTTCTGAGAAACTGCTCTGTGTTCTGTTAATTCCTCTCACAGAGCTACAACTTTCCCTTCAACAAGCCTTTCGCTAAGGCTGTTCTTGTGGAATTGGCAAAGGGATATTTGGAAGCCCTTAGAGGCCTATGGTGAAAAAGGAAATATCTTCCGTTCAAAACTGGCAAGAAGCTTTCTGAGAAACTGCTCTGTGTTCTCTTAATTCTTCTCACAGAGTTACATCTTTCCCTTCAAGAAGCCTTTCGCTAAGGCTGTTCTTGTGGAATTGGCAAAGGGATATTTGGAAGCCCATAGAGGGCTATGGTGAAAAAGGAAATATCTTCCGTTCAAAACTGGAAAGAAGCTGAGAAACTGCTCTGTGTTCTGTTAATTCATCACAGAGAGTTACATCTTTCCCTTCAAAAAGCCTTTCGCTAAGGCTATTCTTGTGGAATTGGCAAAGGGATATTTGGAAGCCCATAGAGGGCTATGGTGAAAAAGGAAATATCTTCCGATCAAAACTGGAAAGAAGCTTTCTGAGAAACTGCTCTGTGTTCTCTTAATTCATCTCACAGAGTTACATCTTTCCCTTCAAGAAGCCTTTCGCTAAGGCTTTTCTTGTGGAATTGGCAAAGGGATATTTGGAAGCACTTAGAGGGCTATGGTGAAAAAGGAAATATCTTCCCTTCAAAAGTGGAAAGAAGCTGTCGGAGAAACTGCTCTGTGTTCTGTTAATTCATCTCACAGAGTTACATCTTTCCCTTCAAAAAGCCTTTCGCTAAGGCTGTTCTTGTGGAATTGGCAAAGGGATATTTGGAAGCCCATAGAGGCCTATGGTGAAAAAGGAAATATCTTCCGTTCAAAACTGGAAAGAAGCTTTCTGAGAAACTGCTCTGTGTTCTGTTAATTCATCTCACAGAGTTACATCTTTCCCTTCAAGAAGCCTTTCGCTAATACTGTTCTTGTGGAATTGGCAAAGGGATATTTGGAAGCCCATAGAGGGCTATGGTGAAAAAGGAAATATCTTCCGTTCAAAAGTGGAAAGAAGCTTTCTGAGTAACTGCTCTGTGTTCTGTTAATTCATCTCACAGAGTTACATCTTTCACTTCAAGAAGCCTGTCGCTAAGGCTGTTCTTGTGGAATTGGCAAAGGGATATTTGGAAGCCCATAGAGGGCTATGGTGAAAAGGGAAATATCTTCCGTTCAAAACTGGAAAGAAGCTTTCTGAGAAACTGCTCTGTGTTCTGTTCATTCATCTCACAGAGTTACATCTTTCCCTTCAAGAAGCCTTTCGCTAAGGCTGTTCTTGTGGAATTGGCAAAGGGATATTTGGAAGCCCATAGAGGGCTATGGTTAAAAAGGAAATATCTTCCGTTCAAAATTGGAAAGAAGCTTTCTGATAAACTGCTCTGTGTTCTGTTCATTCATCTCACACAGTTACAACTTTCCCTTCAACAAGCCTTTCGCTAAGGCTGTTCTTGTGGAATTGGCAAAGGGATATTTGGAAGCCCTTAGAGGCCTATGGTGAAAAAGGAAATATCTTCCGTTCAAAACTGGAAAGAAGCTTTCTGAGAAACTGCTCTGTGTTCTGTTAATTCATCTCCCAGAGTTACATCTTTCCCTTCAAGACGCCTTTCGCTAAGGCTGTTCTTGTGGAATTGGCAAAGGGATATTTGGAAGCCCTTAGAGGCCTATGGTGAAAAAGGAAATAACTTCCGTTGAAAACTGGAAAGAAGCTTTCTGAGTAACTGCTCTGTGTTCTGTTCATTCATCTCACAGAGTTACATCTTCCCCTTCAAGAAGCCTTTCGCTAAGGCTGTTCTTGTGGAATTGGCAAAGGGATATTTGGAAGCCCTTAGAGGCCTATGGTGAAAAAGGAAATATCTTCCGTTCAAAACTGGAAAGAAGCTTTCTGAGAAACTGCTCTGTGTTCTGTTCATTCATCTCACAGAGTTACATCTTCCCCTTCAAGAAGCCTTTCGCTAAGGCTGTTCTTGTGGAATTGGCAAAGGGATATTTGGAAGCCCATAGAGGGCTATGGTGAAAAAGGAAATATCTTCCGTTCAAAACTGGAAAGAAGCTTTCTGAGAAACTGCTCTGTGTTCTGTTAATTCATCTCACACAGTTACAACTTTCCCTTCAACAAGCCGTTCGCTAAGGTTGTTCTTGTGGAATTGGCAAAGGGATATTTGGAAGCCCTTAGAGGCCTATGGTGAAAAAGGAAATATCTTCCGTTCAAAACTGGAAAGAAGCTTTCTGAGAAACTGCTCTGTGTTCTGTTCATTCATTTCACAGAGTTACATCTTCCCCTTCAAGAAGCCTTTCGCTAAGGCTGTTCTTGTGGAATTGGCAAAGTGATATTTGGAAGCCCATAGAGGGCTTTGGTGAAAAAGGAAATATCTTCCGTTCAAAATTGGAAAGAAGCTTTCTGAGAAACTGCTCTGTGTTCTGTTAATTCATCTCACAGAGTTACATCTTTCACTTCAAGAAGCCTTTCGCTAAGGCTGTTCTTGTGGAATTGGCAAAGGGATATTTGGAAGCCCATAGAGGGCTATGGTGAAAAAGGAAATATCTTCCGTTCAAAACTGGCAAGAAGCATTCTGAGAAACTGCTCTGTGTTCTCTTAATTCTTCTCACAGAGTTACATCTTTCCCTTCTAGAAGCCTTTCGCTAAGGCTGTTCTTGTGGAATTGGCAAAGGGATATTTGGAAGCCCATAGAGGGCTATGGTGAAAAAGGAAATATCTTCCGTTCAAAACTGGAAAGAAGCTTTCTGAGAAACTGCTCTGTGTTCTGTTAATTCATCACAGAGAGTTACATCTTTCCTTTCAAAAAGCCTTTCGCTAAGGCTATTCTTGTGGAATTGACAAAGGGATATTTGGAAGCCCATAGAGGGCTATGGTGAAAAAGGAAATATCTTCCGTTCAAAACTGGAAAGAAGCTTTCTGAGAAACTGCTCTGTGTTCTGTTCATTCATCTCACAGAGTTACATCTTTCCCTTCAAGAAGCCTTTCGCTAAGGCTTTTCTTGTGGAATTGGCAAAGGGATATTTGGAAGCCCATAGAGGGCTATGGTGAAAAAGGAAATATCTTCCGTTCAAAAGTGGAAAGAAGCTGTCGGAGAAACTGCTCTGTGTTCTGTTAATTCATCTCACAGAGTTATATCTTTCCCTTCAAGAAGCCTTTCGCTAAGGCTGTTCTTGTGGAATTGGCAAAGGGATACTTGGAAGCCTATAGAGGGCTATGGTGAAAAAGGAAATATCTTCCGTTCAAAAGTGGAAAGAAGCTTTCTGAGTAACTGCTCTGTGTTCTGTTAATTCATCTCACAGAGTTACATCTTTCACTTCAAGAAGCCTGTCGCTAAGGCTGTTCTTGTGGAATTGGCAAAGGGATATTTGGAAGCCCATAGAGGGCTATGGTGAAAAGGGAAATATCTTCCGTTCAAAACTGGAAAGAAGCTTTCTGAGAAACTGCTCTGTGTTCTGTTAATTCATCTCCCAGAGTTACATCTTTCCCTTCAACAAGCCTTTCGCTAAGGCTGTTCTTGTGGAATTGGCAAAGGGATATTTGGAAGCCCTTAGAGGCCTATGGTGAAAAAGGAAATATCTTCCGTTCAAAACTGGAAAGAAGCTTTCTGAGAAACTGCTCTGTGTTCTGTTCATTCATCTCACAGAGTTACATCTTCCCCTTCAAGAAGCCTTTCGCTAAGGCTGTTCTTGTGGAATTGGCAAAGGGATATTTGGAAGCCCATAGAGGGCTATGTTGAAAAAGGAAATATCTTCCGTTCAAAAGTGGAAAGAAGCTTTCTGAGAAACTGCTCTGTGTTCTGTTAATTCATCTCACACAGTTACAACTTTCCCTTCAACAAGCCTTTCGCTAAGGCTGTTCTTGTGGAATTGGCAAAGGGATATTTGGAAGCCCTTAGAGGCCTATGGTGAAAAAGGAAATATCTTCCGTTCAAAACTGGAAAGAAGCTTTCTGAGAAACTGCTCTGTGTTCTGTTCATTCATCTCACAGAGTTACATCTTCCCCTTCAAGAAGCCTTTCGCTAAGGCTGTTCTTGTGGAATTGGCAAAGGGATATTTGGAAGCCCATAGAGGGCTATGTTGAAAAAGGAAATATCTTCCGTTCAAAAGTGGAAAGAAGCTTTCTGAGAAACTGCTCTGTGTTCTGTTAATTCATCTCACACAGTTACAACTTTCCCTTCAACAAGCCTTTCGCTAAGGCTGTTCTTGTGGAATTGGCAAAGGGATATTTGGAAGCCCTTAGAGGCCTATGGTGAAAAAGGAAATATCTTCCGTTCAAAACTGGAAAGAAGCTTTCTGAGAAACTGCTCTGTGTTCTGTTCATTCATCTCACAGAGTTACATCTTTCCCTTCAAGAAGCCTTTCGCTAAGGCTGTTCTTGTGGAATTGGCAAAGGGATATTTGGAAGCCCATAGAGGGCTATGGTGAAAAGGGAAATATCTTCCGTTCAAAACTGGAAAGAAGCTTTCTGAGAAACTGCTCTGTGTTCTGTTAATTCATCTCACACAGTTACAACTTTCCCATCAACAAGCCTTTCGCTAAGGCTGTTCTTGTGGAATTGGCAAAGGGATATTTGGAAGCCCTTAGAGGCCTATGGTGAAAAAGGAAATATCTTCCGTTCAAAACTGGAAAGAAGCTTTCTGAGAAACTGCTCTGTGTTCTGTTCATTCATCTACCAGAGTTACATCTTTCCCATCAAGAAGCCTTTCGCTAAGGCTGTTCTTGTGGAATTGGCAAAGGGATATTTGGAAGCCCTTAGAGGCCTATGGTGAAAAAGGAAATATCTTCCGTTCAAAACTGGAAAGAAGCTTTCTGAGAAACTGCTCTGTGTTCTGTTCATTCATCTCACAGAGTTACATCTTCCCCTTCAAGAAGCCTTTCGCTAAGGCTGTTCTTGTGGAATTGGCAAAGGGATATTTGGAAGCCCATAGAGGGCTATGGTTAAAAAGGAAATATCTTCCGTTCAAAATTGGAAAGAAGCTTTCTGAGAAACTGCTCTGTGTTCTGTTCATTCATCTCACACAGTTACAACTTTCCCTTCAACAAGCCTTTCGCTAAGGCTGTTCTTGTGGAATTGGCAAAGGGATATTTGGAAGCCCTTAGAGGCCTATGGTGAAAAAGGAAATATCTTCCGTTCAAAACTGGAAAGAAGCTTTCTGAGAAACTGCTCTGTGTTCTGTTAATTCATCTCCCAGAGTTACATCTTTCCCTTCAAGACGCCTTTCGCTAAGGCTGTTCTTGTGGAATTGGCAAAGGGATATTTGGAAGCCCTTAGAGGCCTATGGTGAAAAAGGAAATAACTTCCGTTGAAAACTGGAAAGAAGCTTTCTGAGTAACTGCTCTGTGTTCTGTTCATTCATCTCACAGAGTTACATCTTCCCCTTCAAGAAGCCTTTCGCTAAGGCTGTTCTTGTGGAATTGGCAAAGGGATATTTGGAAGCCCATAGAGGGCTATGGTGAAAAAGGAAATATCTTCCGTTCAAAACTGGAAAGAAGCTTTCTGAGAAACTGCTCTGTGTTCTGTTAATTCATCTCACACAGTTACAACTTTCCCTTCAACAAGCCTTTCGCTAAGGCTGTTCTTGTGGAATTGGCAAAGGGATATTTGGAAGCCCTTAGAGGCCTATGGTGAAAAAGGAAATATCTTCCGTTCAAAACTGGAAAGAAGCTTTCTGAGAAACTGCTCTGTGTTCTGTTCATTCATCTCACAGAGTTACATCTTCCCCTTCAAGAAGCCTTTCGCTAAGGCTGTTCTTGTGGAATTGGCAAAGGGATATTTGGAAGCCCATAGAGGGCTATGGTGAAAAAGGAAATATCTTCCGTTCAAAACTGGAAAGAAGCTTTCTGAGAAACTGCTCTGTGTTCTGTTAATTCATCTCACACAGTTACAACTTTCCCTTCAACAAGCCGTTCGCTAAGGTTGTTCTTGTGGAATTGGCAAAGGGATATTTGGAAGCCCTTAGAGGCCTATGGTGAAAAAGGAAATATCTTCCGTTCAAAACTGGAAAGAAGCTTTCTGAGAAACTGCTCTGTGTTCTGTTCATTCATTTCACAGAGTTACATCTTCCCCTTCAAGAAGCCTTTCGCTAAGGCTGTTCTTGTGGAATTGGCAAAGTGATATTTGGAAGCCCATAGAGGGCTTTGGTGAAAAAGGAAATATCTTCCGTTCAAAATTGGAAAGAAGCTTTCTGAGAAACTGCTCTGTGTTCTGTTAATTCATCTCACAGAGTTACATCTTTCACTTCAAGAAGCCTTTCGCTAAGGCTGTTCTTGTGGAATTGGCAAAGGGATATTTGGAAGCCCATAGAGGGCTATGGTGAAAAAGGAAATATCTTCCGTTCAAAACTGGCAAGAAGCTTTCTGAGAAACTGCTCTGTGTTCTCTTAATTCTTCTCACAGAGTTACATCTTTCCCTTCTAGAAGCCTTTCGCTAAGGCTGTTCTTGTGGAATTGGCAAAGGGATATTTGGAAGCCCATAGAGGGCTATGGTGAAAAAGGAAATATCTTCCGTTCAAAACTGGAAAGAAGCTTTCTGAGAAACTGCTCTGTGTTCTGTTAATTCATCACAGAGAGTTACATCTTTCCTTTCAAAAAGCCTTTCGCTAAGGCTATTCTTGTGGAATTGACAAAGGGATATTTGGAAGCCCATAGAGGGCTATGGTGAAAAAGGAAATATCTTCCGTTCAAAACTGGAAAGAAGCTTTCTGAGAAACTGCTCTGTGTTCTGTTCATTCATCTCACAGAGTTACATCTTTCCCTTCAAGAAGCCTTTCGCTAAGGCTTTTCTTGTGGAATTGGCAAAGGGATATTTGGAAGCCCATAGAGGGCTATGGTGAAAAAGGAAATATCTTCCGTTCAAAACTGGAAAGAAGCTGTCGGAGAAACTGCTCTGTGTTCTGTTAATTCATCTCACAGAGTTATATCTTTCCCTTCAAGAAGCCTTTCGCTAAGGCTGTTCTTGTGGAATTGGCAAAGGGATACTTGGAAGCCTATAGAGGGCTATGGTGAAAAAGGAAATATCTTCCGTTCAAAAGTGGAAAGAAGCTTTCTGAGTAACTGCTCTGTGTTCTGTTAATTCATCTCACAGAGTTACATCTTTCACTTCAAGAAGCCTGTCGCTAAGGCTGTTCTTGTGGAATTGGCAAAGGGATATTTGGAAGCCCATAGTGGGCTATGGTGAAAAGGGAAATATCTTCCGTTCAAAACTGGAAAGAAGCTTTCTGAGAAACTGCTCTGTGTTCTGTTAATTCATCTCCCAGAGTTACATCTTTCCCTTCAACAAGCCTTTCGCTAAGGCTGTTCTTGTGGAATTGGCAAAGGGATATTTGGAAGCCCTTAGAGGCCTATGGTGAAAAAGGAAATATCTTCCGTTCAAAACTGGAAAGAAGCTTTCTGAGAAACTGCTCTGTGTTCTGTTCATTCATCTCACAGAGTTACATCTTCCCCTTCAAGAAGCCTTTCGCTAAGGCTGTTCTTGTGGAATTGGCAAAGGGATATTTGGAAGCCCATAGAGGGCTATCGTGAAAAAGGAAATATCTTCCGTTCAAAAGTGGAAAGAAGCTTTCTGAGAAACTGCTCTGTGTTCTGTTAATTCATCTCACACAGTTACAACTTTCCCTTCAACAAGCCTTTCGCTAAGGCTGTTCTTGTGGAATTGGCAAAGGGATATTTGGAAGCCCTTAGAGGCCTATGGTGAAAAAGGAAATATCTTCCGTTCAAAACTGGAAAGAAGCTTTCTGAGAAACTGCTCTGTGTTCTGTTCATTCATCTCACACAGTTACATCTTCCCCTTCAAGAAGCCTTTCGCTAAGGCTGTTCTTGTGGAATTTGCAAAGGGATATTTGGAAGCCCATAGAGGGCTATGGTGAAAAAGGAAATATCTTCCGATCAAAACTGGAAAGAAGCTTTCTGAGAAACTGCTCTGTGTTCTGTTAATTCATCTCACACAGTTACAACTTTCCCTTCAACAAGTCTTTTGCTAAGGCTGTTCTTGTGGAATTGGCAAAGGGATATTTGGAAGCCCTTAGAGGCCTATGGTGAAAAAGGAAATATCTTCCGTTCAAAACTGGAAAGAAGCTTTCTGAGAAACTGCTCTGTGTTCTGTTCATTCATCTCACAGAGTTACATCTTCCCCTTCAAGAAGCCTTTCGCTAAGGCTGTTCTTGTGGAATTGGCAAAGGGATATTTGGAAGCCCATAGAGGGCTATGGTGAAAAAGGAAATATCTTCCGTTCAAAACTGGAAAGAAGCTTTCTGAGAAACTGCTCTGTGTTCTGTTAATTCATCTCACAGAGTTACATCTTTCCCTTCAAGAAGCCTTTCGCTAAGGCTGTTCTTGTGGAATTGGCAAATTGATATTTGGAAGCCCATAGAGGGCTTTGGTGAAAAAGGAAATATCTTCCGTTCAAAACTGGAAAGAAGCTTTCTGAGAAACTGCTTTGTGTTCTGTTAATTCATCTCACAAAGTTACATTTTTCACTTCAAGAAGCCTTTCGCTAAGGCTGTTCTTGTGGAATTGGCAAAGGGATATTTGGAAGCCCATAGAGGGCTATGGTGAAAAAGGAAATATCTTCCGTTCAAAATTGGCAAGAAGCTTTCTGAGAAACTGTTCTGTGTTCCCTTAATTCTTCTCACAGAGTTACATCTTTCCCTTCAAGAAGCCTTTCGCTAAGGCTGTTCTTGTGGAATTGGCAAAGGGATATTTGGAAGCCCATAGAGGGCTATGGTGAAAAAGGAAATATCTTCCGTTCAAAACTGGAAAGAAGCTTTCTGAGAAACTGCTCTGTGTTCTGTTAATTCATCACAGAGAGTTACATCTTTCCCTTCAAGAAGCCTTTCGCTAAGGCTTTTCTTGTGGAATTGGCAAAGGGATATTTGGAAGCCCTTAGAGGGCTATGGTGAAAAAGGAAATATCTTCCCTTCAAAAGTGGAAAGAAGCTGTCGGAGAAACTGCTCTGTGTTCTGTTCATTCATCTCACAGAGTTACATCTTTCCCTTCAAAAAGCCTTTCGCTAAGGCTGTTCTTGTGGAATTGGCTAAGGGATATTTGGAAGCCCATAGAGGCCTATGGTGAAAAAGGAAATATCTTCCGTTCAAAACTGGAAAGAAGCTTTCTGAGAAACTGCTCTGTGTTCTGTTAATTCATCTCACAGAGTTACATCTTTCCCTTCAAGAAGCCTTTCGCTAATACTGTTCTTGTGGAATTGGCAAAGGGATATTTGGAAGCCCATAGAGAGCTATGGTGAAAAAGGAAATATCTTCCGTTCAAAAGTGGAAAGAAGCTTTCTGAGTAACTGCTCTGTGTTCTGTTAATTCATCTCACAGAGTTACATCTTTCACTTCAAGAAGCCTGTCGCTAAGGCTGTTCTTGTGGAATTGGCAAAGGGATATTTGGAAGCCCATAGAGGGCTATGGTGAAAAGGGAAATATCTTCCGTTCAAAACTGGAAAGAAGCTTTCTGAGAAACTGCTCTGTGTTCTGTTAATTCATCTCACAGAGTTACATCTTTCCCTTCAAGAAGCCTTTCGCTAATACTGTTCTTGTGGAATTGGCAAAGGGATATTTGGAAGCCCATAGAGGGTAATGGTGAAAAAGGAAATAACTTCCGTTGAAAACTGGAAAGAAGCTTTCTGAGAAACGGCTCTGTGTTCTGTTAATTCATCTCACAGAGTTACAACTTTCCCTTCAACAAGCCGTTCGCTAAGGTTGTTCTTGTGGAATTGGCAAAGGGATATTTGGAAGCCCTTAGAGGCCTATGGTGAAAAAGGAAATATCTTCCGTTCAAAACTGGAAAGAAGCTTTCTGAGAAACTGCTCTGTGTTCTGTTCATTCATCTCACAAAGTTACATCTTCCCCTTCAAGAAGCCTTTCGCTAAGGCTGTTCTTGTGGAATTGGCAAAGTGATATTTGGAAGCCCATAGAGGGCTTTGGTGAAAAAGGAAATATCTTCCGTTCAAAACTGGAAAGAAGCTTTCTGAGAAACTGCTCTGTGTTCTGTTAATTCATCTCACAGAGTTACATCTTTCACTTCAAGAAGCCTTTCACTAAGGCTGTTCTTGTGGGATTGGCAAAGGGATATTTGGAAGCCCATAGAGGGCTATGGTGAAAAAGGAAATATCTTCTGTTCAAAACTGGCAAGAAGCTTTCTGAGAAACTGCTCTGTGTTCTCTTAATTCTTCTCACAGAGTTACATCTTTCCCTTCAAGAAGCCTTTCGCTAAGGCTGTTCTTGTGGAATTGGCAAAGGGATATTTGGAAGCCCATAGAGGGCTATGGTGAAAAAGGAAATATCTTCCGTTCAAAACTGGAAAGAAGCTTTCTGAGAAACTGCTCTGTGTTCTGTTAATTCATCACAGAGAGTTACATCTTTCTTTCAAAAAGCCTTTCGCTAAGGCTATTCTTGTGGAATTGGCAAAGGGATATTTGGAAGCCCATAGAGGGCTATGGTGAAAAAGGAAATATCTTCCGTTCAAAACTGGAAAGAAGCTTTCTGAGAAACTGCTCTGTGTTCTCTTAATTCATCTCACAGAGTTACATCTTTCCCTTCAAGAAGCCTTTCGCTAAGGCTTTTCTTGTGGAATTGGCAAAGGGATATTTGGAAGCCCATTGAGGGCTATGGTGAAAAAGGAAATATCTTCCGTTCAAAACTGGAAAGAAGCTGTCGGAGAAACTGCTCTGTGTTCTGTTAATTCATCTCACAGAGTTATATCTTTCCCTTCAAGAAGCCTTTCGCTAAGGCTGTTCTTGTGGAATTGGCAAAGGGATACTTGGAAGCCCATAGAGGGCTATGGTGAAAAAGGAAATATCTTCCGTTCAAAAGTGGAAAGAAGCTTTCTGAGTAACTGCTCTGTGTTCTGTTAATTCATCTCACAGAGTTACATCTTTCACTTCAAGAAGCCTGTCGCTAAGGCTGTTCTTGTGGAATTGGCAAAGGGATATTTGGAAGCTCATAGAGGGCTATGGTGAAAAGGGAAATATCTTCAGTTCAAAACTGGAAAGAAGCTTTCTGAGAAACTGCTCTGTGTTCTGTTAATTCATCTCCCAGAGTTACATCTTTCCCTTCAAGAAGCCTTTCGCTAAGGCTGTTCTTGTGGAATTGGCAAAGGGATATTTGGAAGCCCTTAGAGGCCTATGGTGAAAAAGGAAATATCTTCCGTTCAAAACTGGAAAGAAGCTTTCTGAGAAACTGCTCTGTGTTCTGTTCATTCATCTCACAGAGTTACATCTTCCCCTTCATGAAGCCTTTCGCTAAGGCTGTTCTTGTGGAATTGGCAAAGGGATATTTGGAAGCCCATAGAGGGCTATGGTGAAAAAGGAAATATCTTCCGTTCAAAACTGGAAAGAAGCTTTCTGAGAAACTGCTCTGTGTTCTGTTAATTCATCTCACAGAGTTACAACTTTCCCTTCAACAAGCCTTTCGCTAAGGCTGTTCTTGTGGAATTGGCAAAGGGATATTTGGAAGCCCTTAGAGGCCTATGGTGAAAAAGGAAATATCTTCCGTTCAAAACTGGCAAGAAGCTTTCTGAGAAACTGCTCTGTGTTCTGTTCATTCATCTCACAGAGTTACATCTTCCCCTTCAAGAAGCCTTTCGCTAAGGCTGTTCTTGTGGAATTGGCAAAGGGATATTTGGAAGCCCATAGAGGGCTATGGTGAAAAAGGAAATATCTTCCGTTCAAAACTGGAAAGAAGCTTTCTGAGAAACTGCTCTGTGTTCTGTTCATTCATCTCACAGAGTTACATCTTCCCCTTCAAGAAGCCTTTCGCTAAGGCTGTTCTTGTGGAATTGGCAAAGGGATATTTGGAAGCCCATAGAGGGCTATGGTGAAAAAGGAAATAACTTCCGTTCAAAACTGGAAAGAAGCTTTCTGAGGAACTGCTCTGTGTTCTGTTAATTCATCTCACAGAGTTACATCTTTCCCTTCAAGAAGCCTTTCGCTAAGGCTGTTCTTGTGGAATTGGCTAAGGGATATTTGGAAGCCCATAGAGGGCTTTGGTGAAAAAGGAGATATCTTCCGTTCAAAACTGGAAAGAAGCTTTCTGAGAAACTGCTCTGTGTTCTGTTAAATCATCACAGAGAGTTACATCTTTCCCTTCAAGAAGCCTTTCGCTAAGGCTATTCTTGTGGAATTTGCAAAGGGATATTTGGAAGCCCATAGAGGGCTATGGTGAAAAAGGAAATATCTTCCGTTCAAAACTGGAAAGAAGCTTTCTGAGAAACTGCTCTGTGTTCTCTTAATTCATCTCATAGAGTTACATCGTTCCCTTCAAGAGGCCTTTCGCTAAGGCTTTTCTTGTGGAATTGGCAAAGGGATATTTGGAAGCCCATAGAGGGCTATGGTGAAAAAGGAAATATCTTCCGTTCAAAAGTGGAAAGAAGCTGTCGGAGAAACTGCTCTGTGTTCTGTTAATTCATCTCACAGAGTTATATCTTTCCCTTCAAGAAGCCTTTCGCTAAGGCTGTTCTTGTGGAATTGGCAAAGGGATACTTGGAAGCCCATAGAGGGCTATGGTGAAAAAGGAAATATCTTCCGTTCAAAAGTGGAAAGAAGCTTTCTGAGTAACTGCTCTGTGTTCTGTTAATTCATCTCACAGAGTTACATCTTTCACTTCAAGAAGCCTGTCGCTAAGGCTGTTTTTGTGGAATTGGCAAAGGGATATTTGGAAGCCCATAGAGGGCTATGGTGAAAAGGGAAATATCTTCAGTTCAAAACTGGAAAGAAGCTTTCTGAGAAACTGCTCTGTGTTCTGTTAATTCATCTCCCAGAGTTACATCTTTCCCTTCAAGAAGCCTTTCGCTAAGGCTGTTCTTGTGGAATTGGCAAAGGGATATTTGGAAGCCCTTAGAGGCCTATGGTGAAAAAGGAAATATCTTCCGTTCAAAACTGGAAAGAAGCTTTCTGAGAAACTGCTCTGTGTTCTGTTCATTCATCTCACAGAGTTACATCTTCCCCTTCAAGAAGCCTTTCGCTAAGGCTGTTCTTGTGGAATTGGCAAAGGGATATTTGGAAGCCCATAGAGGGCTATGGTGAAAAAGGAAATATCTTCCGTTCAAAATTGGAAAGAAGCTTTCTGAGAAACTGCTCTGTGTTCTGTTAATTCATCTCACACAGTTACAACTTTCCCTTCAACAAGCCTTTCGCTAAGGCTGTTCTTGTGGAATTGGCAAAGGGATATTTGGAAGCCCTTAGAGGCCTATGGTGAAAAAGGAAATATCTTCCGTTCAAAACTGGAAAGAAGCTTTCTGAGAAACTGCTCTGTGTTCTGTTCATTCATCTCACAGAGTTACATCTTCCCCTTCATGAAGCGTTTCGCTAAGGCTGTTCTTGTGGAATTGGCAAAGGGATATTTGGAAGCCCATAGAGGGCTATGGTGAAAAAGGAAATATCTTCCGTTCAAAACTGGAAAGAAGCTTTCTGAGAAACTGCTCTGTGTTCTGTTAATTCATCTCACAGAGTTACAACTTTCCCTTCAGCAAGCCTTTCGCTAAGGGTGTTCTTGTGGAATTGGCAAAGGGATATTTGGAAGCCCTTAGAGGCCTATGGTGAAAAAGGAAATATCTTCCGTTCAAAACTGGAAAGAAGCTTTCTGAGAAACTGCTCTGTGTTCTGTTAATTCATCTCACACAGTTACAACTTTCCCTTCAACAAGCCTTTCGCTAAGGCTGTTCTTGTGGAATTGGCAAAGGGATATTTGGAAGCCCTTAGAGGCCTATGGTGAAAAAGGAAATATCTTCCGTTCAAAACTGGAAAGAAGCTTTCTGAGAAACTGCTCTGTGTTCTGTTCATTCATCTCACAGAGTTACATCTTCCCCTTCAAGAAGCCTTTCGCTAAGGCTGTTCTTGTGGAATTGGCAAAGGGATATTTGGAAGCCCATAGAGGGCTATGGTGAAAAAGGAAATATCTTCCGTTCAAAACTGGAAAGAAGCTTTCTGAGAAACTGCTCAGTGTTCTGTTAATTCATCTCACACAGTTACAACTTTCCCTTCAACAAGCCGTTCGCTAAGGTTGTTCTTGTGGAATTGGCAAAGGGATATTTGGAAGCCCTTAGAGGCCTATGGTGAAAAAGGAAATATCTTCCGTTCAAAACTGGAAAGAAGCTTTCTGAGAAACTGCTCTGTGTTCTGTTCATTCATCTCACAGAGTTACATCTTCCCCTTCAAGAAGCCTTTCGCTAAGGCTGTTCTTGTGGAATTGGCAAAGTGATATTTGGAAGCCCATAGAGGGCTTTGGTGAAAAAGGAAATATCTTCCGTTCAAAATTGGCAAGAAGCTTTCTGAGAAACTGCTCTGTGTTCTGTTAATTCATCTCACAGAGTTACATCTTTCACTTCAAGAAGCCTTTCGCTAAGGCTGTTCTTGTGGAATTGGCAAAGGGATATTTGGAAGCCCATAGAGGGCTATGGTGAAAAAGGAAATATCTTCCGTTCAAAACTGGCAAGAAGCTTTCTGAGAAACTGCTCTGTGTTCTCTTAATTCTTCTCACAGAGTTACATCTTTCCCTTCAAGAAGCCTTTCGCTAAGGCTGTTCTTGTGGAATTGGCAAAGGGATATTTGGAAGCCCATAGAGGGCTATGGTGAAAAAGGAAATATCTTCCGTTCAAAACTGGAAAGAAGCTTTCTGAGAAACTGCTCTGTGTTCTGTTAATTCATCACAGAGAGTTACATCTTTCCTTTCAAAAAGCCTTTCGCTAAGGCTATTCTTGTGGAATTGACAAAGGGATATTTGGAAGCCCATAGAGGGCTATGGTGAAAAAGGAAATATCTTCCGTTCAAAACTGGAAAGAAGCTTTCTGAGAAACTGCTCTGTGTTCTGTTCATTCATCTCACAGAGTTACATCTTTCCCTTCAAGAAGCCTTTCGCTAAGGCTTTTCTTGTGGAATTGGCAAAGGGATATTTGGAAGCCCATAGAGGGCTATGGTGAAAAAGGAAATATCTTCCGTTCAAAACTGGAAAGAAGCTGTCGGAGAAACTGCTCTGTGTTCTGTTAATTCATCTCACAGAGTTATATCTTTCCCTTCAAGAAGCCTTTCGCTAAGGCTGTTCTTGTGGAATTGGCAAAGGGATACTTGGAAGCCTATAGAGGGCTATGGTGAAAAAGGAAATATCTTCCGTTCAAAAGTGGAAAGAAGCTTTCTGAGTAACTGCTCTGTGTTCTGTTAATTCATCTCACACAGTTACAACTTTCCCTTCAACAAGCCGTTCGCTAAGGTTGTTCTTGTGGAATTGGCAAAGGGATATTTGGAAGCCCTTAGAGGCCTATGGTGAAAAAGGAAATATCTTCCGTTCAAAACTGGAAAGAAGCTTTCTGAGAAACTGCTCTGTGTTCTGTTCATTCATCTCACAGAGTTACATCTTCCCCTTCAAGAAGCCTTTCGCTAAGGCTGTTCTTGTGGAATTGGCAAAGTGATATTTGGAAGCCCATAGAGGGCTTTGGTGAAAAAGGAAATATCTTCCGTTCAAAATTGGCAAGAAGCTTTCTGAGAAACTGCTCTGTGTTCTGTTAATTCATCTCACAGAGTTACATCTTTCACTTCAAGAAGCCTTTCGCTAAGGCTGTTCTTGTGGAATTGGCAAAGGGATATTTGGAAGCCCATAGAGGGCTATGGTGAAAAAGGAAATATCTTCCGTTCAAAACTGGCAAGAAGCTTTCTGAGAAACTGCTCTGTGTTCTCTTAATTCTTCTCACAGAGTTACATCTTTCCCTTCAAGAAGCCTTTCGCTAAGGCTGTTCTTGTGGAATTGGCAAAGGGATATTTGGAAGCCCATAGAGGGCTATGGTGAAAAAGGAAATATCTTCCGTTCAAAACTGGAAAGAAGCTTTCTGAGAAACTGCTCTGTGTTCTGTTAATTCATCACAGAGAGTTACATCTTTCCTTTCAAAAAGCCTTTCGCTAAGGCTATTCTTGTGGAATTGACAAAGGGATATTTGGAAGCCCATAGAGGGCTATGGTGAAAAAGGAAATATCTTCCGTTCAAAACTGGAAAGAAGCTTTCTGAGAAACTGCTCTGTGTTCTGTTCATTCATCTCACAGAGTTACATCTTTCCCTTCAAGAAGCCTTTCGCTAAGGCTTTTCTTGTGGAATTGGCAAAGGGATATTTGGAAGCCCATAGAGGGCTATGGTGAAAAAGGAAATATCTTCCGTTCAAAACTGGAAAGAAGCTGTCGGAGAAACTGCTCTGTGTTCTGTTAATTCATCTCACAGAGTTATATCTTTCCCTTCAAGAAGCCTTTCGCTAAGGCTGTTCTTGTGGAATTGGCAAAGGGATACTTGGAAGCCTATAGAGGGCTATGGTGAAAAAGGAAATATCTTCCGTTCAAAAGTGGAAAGAAGCTTTCTGAGTAACTGCTCTGTGTTCTGTTAATTCATCTCACAGAGTTACATCTTTCACTTCAAGAAGCCTGTCGCTAAGGCTGTTCTTGTGGAATTGGCAAAGGGATATTTGGAAGCCCATAGAGGGCTATGGTGAAAAGGGAAATATCTTCAGTTCAAAACTGGAAAGAAGCTTTCTGAGAAACTGCTCTGTGTTCTGTTATTTCATCTCCCAGAGTTACATCTTTCCCTTCAACAAGCCTTTCGCTAAGGCTGTTCTTTTGGAATTGGCAAAGGGATATTTGGAAGCCCTTAGAGGCCTATGGTGAAAAAGGAAATATCTTCCGTTCAAAACTGGAAAGAAGCTTTCTGAGAAACTGCTCTGTGTTCTGTTCATTCATCTCACAGAGTTACATCTTCCCCTTCAAGAAGCCTTTCGCTAAGGCTGTTCTTGTGGAATTGGCAAAGGGATATTTGGAAGCCCATAGAGGGCTATGGTGAAAAAGGAAATATCTTCCGTTCAAAAGTGGAAAGAAGCTTTCTGAGAAACTGCTCTGTGTTCTGTTAATTCATCTCACACAGTTACAACTTTCCCTTCAACAAGCCTTTCGCTAAGGCTGTTCTTGTGGAATTGGCAAAGGGATATTTGGAAGCCCTTAGAGGCCTATGGTGAAAAAGGAAATATCTTCGTTCAAAACTGGAAAGAAGCTTTCTGAGAAACTGCTCTGTGTTCTGTTCATTCATCTCACAGAGTTACATCTTCCCCTTCAAGAAGCCTTTCGCTAAGGCTGTTCTTGTGGAATTTGCAAAGGGATATTTGGAAGCCCATAGAGGGCTATGGTGAAAAAGGAAATATCTTCCGATCAAAACTGGAAAGAAGCTTTCTGAGAAACTGCTCTGTGTTCTGTTAATTCATCTCACACAGTTACAACTTTCCCTTCAACAAGTCTTTTGCTAAGGCTGTTCTTGTGGAATTGGCAAAGGGATATTTGGAAGCCCTTAGAGGCCTATGGTGAAAAAGGAAATATCTTCCGTTCAAAACTGGAAAGAAGCTTTCTGAGAAACTGCTCTGTGTTCTGTTCATTCATCTCACAGAGTTACATCTTCCCCTTCAAGAAGCCTTTCGCTAAGGCTGTTCTTGTGGAATTGGCAAAGGGATATTTGGAAGCCCATAGAGGGCTATGGTGAAAAAGGAAATATCTTCCGTTCAAAACTGGAAAGAAGCTTTCTGAGAAACTGCTCTGTGTTCTGTTAATTCATCTCACAGAGTTACATCTTTCCCTTCAAGAAGCCTTTCGCTAAGGCTGTTCTTGTGGAATTGGCAAAGGGATATTTGGAAGCCCATAGAGGGCTATGGTGAAAAAGGAAATATCTTCCGTTCAAAACTGGCAAGAAGCTTTCTGAGAAACTGCTCTGTGTTCTCTTAATTCTTCTCACAGAGTTACATCTTTCCCTTCTAGAAGCCTTTCGCTAAGGCTGTTCTTGTGGAATTGGCAAAGGGATATTTGGAAGCCCATAGAGGGCTATGGTGAAAAAGGAAATATCTTCCGTTCAAAACTGGAAAGAAGCTTTCTGAGAAACTGCTCTGTGTTCTGTTAATTCATCACAGAGAGTTACATCTTTCCTTTCAAAAAGCCTTTCGCTAAGGCTATTCTTGTGGAATTGACAAAGGGATATTTGGAAGCCCATAGAGGGCTATGGTGAAAAAGGAAATATCTTCCGTTCAAAACTGGAAAGAAGCTTTCTGAGAAACTGCTCTGTGTTCTGTTCATTCATCTCACAGAGTTACATCTTTCCCTTCAAGAAGCCTTTCGCTAAGGCTTTTCTTGTGGAATTGGCAAAGGGATATTTGGAAGCCCATAGAGGGCTATGGTGAAAAAGGAAATATCTTCCGTTCAAAACTGGAAAGAAGCTGTCGGAGAAACTGCTCTGTGTTCTGTTAATTCATCTCACAGAGTTATATCTTTCCCTTCAAGAAGCCTTTCGCTAAGGCTGTTCTTGTGGAATTGGCAAAGGGATACTTGGAAGCCTATAGAGGGCTATGGTGAAAAAGGAAATATCTTCCGTTCAAAAGTGGAAAGAAGCTTTCTGAGTAACTGCTCTGTGTTCTGTTAATTCATCTCACAGAGTTACATCTTTCACTTCAAGAAGCCTGTCGCTAAGGCTGTTCTTGTGGAATTGGCAAAGGGATATTTGGAAGCCCATAGTGGGCTATGGTGAAAAGGGAAATATCTTCCGTTCAAAACTGGAAAGAAGCTTTCTGAGAAACTGCTCTGTGTTCTGTTAATTCATCTCCCAGAGTTACATCTTTCCCTTCAACAAGCCTTTCGCTAAGGCTGTTCTTGTGGAATTGGCAAAGGGATATTTGGAAGCCCTTAGAGGCCTATGGTGAAAAAGGAAATATCTTCCGTTCAAAACTGGAAAGAAGCTTTCTGAGAAACTGCTCTGTGTTCTGTTCATTCATCTCACAGAGTTACATCTTCCCCTTCAAGAAGCCTTTCGCTAAGGCTGTTCTTGTGGAATTGGCAAAGGGATATTTGGAAGCCCATAGAGGGCTATCGTGAAAAAGGAAATATCTTCCGTTCAAAAGTGGAAAGAAGCTTTCTGAGAAACTGCTCTGTGTTCTGTTAATTCATCTCACACAGTTACAACTTTCCCTTCAACAAGCCTTTCGCTAAGGCTGTTCTTGTGGAATTGGCAAAGGGATATTTGGAAGCCCTTAGAGGCCTATGGTGAAAAAGGAAATATCTTCCGTTCAAAACTGGAAAGAAGCTTTCTGAGAAACTGCTCTGTGTTCTGTTCATTCATCTCACAGAGTTACATCTTCCCCTTCAAGAAGCCTTTCGCTAAGGCTGTTCTTGTGGAATTTGCAAAGGGATATTTGGAAGCCCATAGAGGGCTATGGTGAAAAAGGAAATATCTTCCGATCAAAACTGGAAAGAAGCTTTCTGAGAAACTGCTCTGTGTTCTGTTAATTCATCTCACACAGTTACAACTTTCCCTTCAACAAGTCTTTTGCTAAGGCTGTTCTTGTGGAATTGGCAAAGGGATATTTGGAAGCCCTTAGAGGCCTATGGTGAAAAAGGAAATATCTTCCGTTCAAAACTGGAAAGAAGCTTTCTGAGAAACTGCTCTGTGTTCTGTTCATTCATCTCACAGAGTTACATCTTCCCCTTCAAGAAGCCTTTCGCTAAGGCTGTTCTTGTGGAATTGGCAAAGGGATATTTGGAAGCCCATAGAGGGCTATGGTGAAAAAGGAAATATCTTCCGTTCAAAACTGGAAAGAAGCTTTCTGAGAAACTGCTCTGTGTTCTGTTAATTCATCTCACAGAGTTACATCTTTCCCTTCAAGAAGCCTTTCGCTAAGGCTGTTCTTGTGGAATTGGCAAATTGATATTTGGAAGCCCATAGAGGGCTTTGGTGAAAAAGGAAATATCTTCCTTTCAAAACTGGAAAGAAGCTTTCTGAGAAACTGCTTTGTGTTCTGTTAATTCATCTCACAGAGTTACATTTTTCACTTCAAGAAGCCTTTCGCTAAGGCTGTTCTTGTGGAATTGGCAAAGGGATATTTGGAAGCCCATAGAGGGCTATGGTGAAAAAGGAAATATCTTCCGTTCAAAATTGGCAAGAAGCTTTCTGAGAAACTGTTCTGTGTTCCCTTAATTCTTCTCACAGAGTTACATCTTTCCCTTCAAGAAGCCTTTCGCTAAGGCTGTTCTTGTGGAATTGGCAAAGGGATATTTGGAAGCCCATAGAGGGCTATGGTGAAAAAGGAAATATCTTCCGTTCAAAACTGGAAAGAAGCTTTCTGAGAAACTGCTCTGTGTTCTGTTAATTCATCACAGAGAGTTACATCTTTCCCTTCAAGAAGCCTTTCGCTAAGGCTTTTCTTGTGGAATTGGCAAAGGGATATTTGGAAGCCCTTAGAGGGCTATGGTGAAAAAGGAAATATCTTCCCTTCAAAAGTGGAAAGAAGCTGTCGGAGAAACTGCTCTGTGTTCTGTTAATTCATCTCACAGAGTTACATCTTTCCCTTCAAAAAGCCTTTCGCTAAGGCTGTTCTTGTGGAATTGGCTAAGGGATATTTGGAAGCCCATAGAGGCCTATGGTGAAAAAGGAAATATCTTCCGTTCAAAACTGGAAAGAAGCTTTCTGAGAAACTGCTCTGTGTTCTGTTAATTCATCTCACAGAGTTACATCTTTCCCTTCAAGAAGCCTTTCGCTAATACTGTTCTTGTGGAATTGGCAAAGGGATATTTGGAAGCCCATAGAGAGCTATGGTGAAAAAGGAAATATCTTCCGTTCAAAAGTGGAAAGAAGCTTTCTGAGTAACTGCTCTGTGTTCTGTTAATTCATCTCACAGAGTTACATCTTTCACTTCAAGAAGCCTGTCGCTAAGGCTGTTCTTGTGGAATTGGCAAAGGGATATTTGGAAGCCCATAGAGGGCTATGGTGAAAAGGGAAATATCTTCCGTTCAAAACTGGAAAGAAGCTTTCTGAGAAACTGCTCTGTGTTCTGTTAATTCATCTCACAGAGTTACATCTTTCCCTTCAAGAAGCCTTTCGCTAATACTGTTCTTGTGGAATTGGCAAAGGGATATTTGGAAGCCCATAGAGGGTAATGGTGAAAAAGGAAATAACTTCCGTTGAAAACTGGAAAGAAGCTTTCTGAGAAACGGCTCTGTGTTCTGTTAATTCATCTCACAGAGTTACAACTTTCCCTTCAACAAGCCGTTCGCTAAGGTTGTTCTTGTGGAATTGGCAAAGGGATATTTGGAAGCCCTTAGAGGCCTATGGTGAAAAAGGAAATATCTTCCGTTCAAAACTGGAAAGAAGCTTTCTGAGAAACTGCTCTGTGTTCTGTTCATTCATCTCACAAAGTTACATCTTCCCCTTCAAGAAGCCTTTCGCTAAGGCTGTTCTTGTGGAATTGGCAAAGTGATATTTGGAAGCCCATAGAGGGCTTTGGTGAAAAAGGAAATATCTTCCGTTCAAAACTGGAAAGAAGCTTTCTGAGAAACTGCTCTGTGTTCTGTTAATTCATCTCACAGAGTTACATCTTTCACTTCAAGAAGCCTTTCGCTAAGGCTGTTCTTGTGGGATTGGCAAAGGGATATTTGGAAGCCCATAGAGGGCTATGGTGAAAAAGGAAATATCTTCCGTTCAAAACTGGCAAGAAGCTTTCTGAGAAACTGCTCTGTGTTCTCTTAATTCTTCTCACAGAGTTACATCTTTCCCTTCAAGAAGCCTTTCGCTAAGGCTGTTCTTGTGGAATTGGCAAAGGGATATTTGGAAGCCCATAGAGGGCTATGGTGAAAAAGGAAATATCTTCCGTTCAAAACTGGAAAGAAGCTTTCTGAGAAACTGCTCTGTGTTCTGTTAATTCATCACAGAGAGTTACATCTTTCTTTCAAAAAGCCTTTCGCTAAGGCTATTCTTGTGGAATTGGCAAAGGGATATTTGGAAGCCCATAGAGGGCTATGGTGAAAAAGGAAATATCTTCCGTTCAAAACTGGAAAGAAGCTTTCTGAGAAACTGCTCTGTGTTCTCTTAATTCATCTCACAGAGTTACATCTTTCCCTTCAAGAAGCCTTTCGCTAAGGCTTTTCTTGTGGAATTGGCAAAGGGATATTTGGAAGCCCATAGAGGGCTATGGTGAAAAAGGAAATATCTTCCGTTCAAAACTGGAAAGAAGCTGTCGGAGAAACTGCTCTGTGTTCTGTTAATTCATCTCACAGAGTTATATCTTTCCCTTCAAGAAGCCTTTCGCTAAGGCTGTTCTTGTGGAATTGGCAAAGGGATACTTGGAAGCCCATAGAGGGCTATGGTGAAAAAGGAAATATCTTCCGTTCAAAAGTGGAAAGAAGCTTTCTGAGTAACTGCTCTGTGTTCTGTTAATTCATCTCACAGAGTTACATCTTTCACTTCAAGAAGCCTGTCGCTAAGGCTGTTCTTGTGGAATTGGCAAAGGGATATTTGGAAGCTCATAGAGGGCTATGGTGAAAAGGGAAATATCTTCAGTTCAAAACTGGAAAGAAGCTTTCTGAGAAACTGCTCTGTGTTCTGTTAATTCATCTCCCAGAGTTACATCTTTCCCTTCAAGAAGCCTTTCGCTAAGGCTGTTCTTGTGGAATTGGCAAAGGGATATTTGGAAGCCCTTAGAGGCCTATGGTGAAAAAGGAAATATCTTCCGTTCAAAACTGGAAAGAAGCTTTCTGAGAAACTGCTCTGTGTTCTGTTCATTCATCTCACAGAGTTACATCTTCCCCTTCATGAAGCCTTTCGCTAAGGCTGTTCTTGTGGAATTGGCAAAGGGATATTTGGAAGCCCATAGAGGGCTATGGTGAAAAAGGAAATATCTTCCGTTCAAAACTGGAAAGAAGCTTTCTGAGAAACTGCTCTGTGTTCTGTTCATTCATCTCACAGAGTTACATCTTCCCCTTCAAGAAGCCTTTCGCTAAGGCTGTTCTTGTGGAATTGGCAAAGGGATATTTGGAAGCCCATAGAGGGCTATGGTGAAAAAGGAAATAACTTCCGTTCAAAACTGGAAAGAAGCTTTCTGAGGAACTGCTCTGTGTTCTGTTAATTCATCTCACAGAGTTACATCTTTCCCTTCAAGAAGCCTTTCGCTAAGGCTGTTCTTGTGGAATTGGCTAAGGGATATTTGGAAGCCCATAGAGGCCTTTGGTGAAAAAGGAAATATCTTCCGTTCAAAACTGGAAAGAAGCTTTCTGAGAAACTGCTCTGTGTTCTGTTAATTCATCACAGAGAGTTACATCTTTCCCTTCAAGAAGCCTTTCGCTAAGGCTTTTCTTGTGGAATTGGCAAAGGGATATTTGGAAGCCCTTAGAGGGCTATGGTGAAAAAGGAAATATCTTCCCTTCAAAAGTGGAAAGAAGCTGTCGGAGAAACTGCTCTGTGTTCTGTTAATTCATCTCACAGAGTTACATCTTTCCCTTCAAAAAGCCTTTCGCTAAGGCTGTTCTTGTGGAATTGGCTAAGGGATATTTGGAAGCCCATAGAGGCCTATGGTGAAAAAGGAAATATCTTCCGTTCAAAACTGGAAAGAAGCTTTCTGAGAAACTGCTCTGTGTTCTGTTAATTCATCTCACAGAGTTACATCTTTCCCTTCAAGAAGCCTTTCGCTAATACTGTTCTTGTGGAATTGGCAAAGGGATATTTGGAAGCCCATAGAGAGCTATGGTGAAAAAGGAAATATCTTCCGTTCAAAAGTGGAAAGAAGCTTTCTGAGTAACTGCTCTGTGTTCTGTTAATTCATCTCACAGAGTTACATCTTTCACTTCAAGAAGCCTGTCGCTAAGGCTGTTCTTGTGGAATTGGCAAAGGGATATTTGGAAGCCCATAGAGGGCTATGGTGAAAAGGGAAATATCTTCCGTTCAAAACTGGAAAGAAGCTTTCTGAGAAACTGCTCTGTGTTCTGTTAATTCATCTCACAGAGTTACATCTTTCCCTTCAAGAAGCCTTTCGCTAATACTGTTCTTGTGGAATTGGCAAAGGGATATTTGGAAGCCCATAGAGGGTAATGGTGAAAAAGGAAATAACTTCCGTTGAAAACTGGAAAGAAGCTTTCTGAGAAACGGCTCTGTGTTCTGTTAATTCATCTCACAGAGTTACAACTTTCCCTTCAACAAGCCGTTCGCTAAGGTTGTTCTTGTGGAATTGGCAAAGGGATATTTGGAAGCCCTTAGAGGCCTATGGTGAAAAAGGAAATATCTTCCGTTCAAAACTGGAAAGAAGCTTTCTGAGAAACTGCTCTGTGTTCTGTTCATTCATCTCACAAAGTTACATCTTCCCCTTCAAGAAGCCTTTCGCTAAGGCTGTTCTTGTGGAATTGGCAAAGTGATATTTGGAAGCCCATAGAGGGCTTTGGTGAAAAAGGAAATATCTTCCGTTCAAAACTGGAAAGAAGCTTTCTGAGAAACTGCTCTGTGTTCTGTTAATTCATCTCACAGAGTTACATCTTTCACTTCAAGAAGCCTTTCGCTAAGGCTGTTCTTGTGGGATTGGCAAAGGGATATTTGGAAGCCCATAGAGGGCTATGGTGAAAAAGGAAATATCTTCCGTTCAAAACTGGCAAGAAGCTTTCTGAGAAACTGCTCTGTGTTCTCTTAATTCTTCTCACAGAGTTACATCTTTCCCTTCAAGAAGCCTTTCGCTAAGGCTGTTCTTGTGGAATTGGCAAAGGGATATTTGGAAGCCCATAGAGGGCTATGGTGAAAAAGGAAATATCTTCCGTTCAAAACTGGAAAGAAGCTTTCTGAGAAACTGCTCTGTGTTCTGTTAATTCATCACAGAGAGTTACATCTTTCTTTCAAAAAGCCTTTCGCTAAGGCTATTCTTGTGGAATTGGCAAAGGGATATTTGGAAGCCCATAGAGGGCTATGGTGAAAAAGGAAATATCTTCCGTTCAAAACTGGAAAGAAGCTTTCTGAGAAACTGCTCTGTGTTCTGTTCATTCATCTCACAGAGTTACATCTTTCCCTTCAAGAAGCCTTTCGCTAAGGCTTTTCTTGTGGAATTGGCAAAGGGATATTTGGAAGCCCATAGAGGGCTATGGTGAAAAAGGAAATATCTTCCGTTCAAAACTGGAAAGAAGCTGTCGGAGAAACTGCTCTGTGTTCTGTTAATTCATCTCACAGAGTTATATCTTTCCCTTCAAGAAGCCTTTCGCTAAGGCTGTTCTTGTGGAATTGGCAAAGGGATACTTGGAAGCCCATAGAGGGCTATGGTGAAAAAGGAAATATCTTCCGTTCAAAAGTGGAAAGAAGCTTTCTGAGTAACTGCTCTGTGTTCTGTTAATTCATCTCACAGAGTTACATCTTTCACTTCAAGAAGCCTGTCGCTAAGGCTGTTCTTGTGGAATTGGCAAAGGGATATTTGGAAGCTCATAGAGGGCTATGGTGAAAAGGGAAATATCTTCAGTTCAAAACTGGAAAGAAGCTTTCTGAGAAACTGCTCTGTGTTCTGTTAATTCATCTCCCAGAGTTACATCTTTCCCTTCAAGAAGCCTTTCGCTAAGGCTGTTCTTGTGGAATTGGCAAAGGGATATTTGGAAGCCCTTAGAGGCCTATGGTGAAAAAGGAAATATCTTCCGTTCAAAACTGGAAAGAAGCTTTCTGAGAAACTGCTCTGTGTTCTGTTCATTCATCTCACAGAGTTACATCTTCCCCTTCATGAAGCCTTTCGCTAAGGCTGTTCTTGTGGAATTGGCAAAGGGATATTTGGAAGCCCATAGAGGGCTATGGTGAAAAAGGAAATATCTTCCGTTCAAAACTGGAAAGAAGCTTTCTGAGAAACTGCTCTGTGTTCTGTTAATTCATCTCACAGAGTTACAACTTTCCCTTCAACAAGCCTTTCGCTAAGGCTGTTCTTGTGGAATTGGCAAAGGGATATTTGGAAGCCCTTAGAGGCCTATGGTGAAAAAGGAAATATCTTCCGTTCAAAACTGGCAAGAAGCTTTCTGAGAAACTGCTCTGTGTTCTGTTCATTCATCTCACAGAGTTACATCTTCCCCTTCAAGAAGCCTTTCGCTAAGGCTGTTCTTGTGGAATTGGCAAAGGGATATTTGGAAGCCCATAGAGGGCTATGGTGAAAAAGGAAATATCTTCCGTTCAAAACTGGAAAGAAGCTTTCTGAGAAACTGCTCTGTGTTCTGTTCATTCATCTCACAGAGTTACATCTTCCCCTTCAAGAAGCCTTTCGCTAAGGCTGTTCTTGTGGAATTGGCAAAGGGATATTTGGAAGCCCATAGAGGGCTATGGTGAAAAAGGAAATAACTTCCGTTCAAAACTGGAAAGAAGCTTTCTGAGGAACTGCTCTGTGTTCTGTTAATTCATCTCACAGAGTTACATCTTTCCCTTCAAGAAGCCTTTCGCTAAGGCTGTTCTTGTGGAATTGGCTAAGGGATATTTGGAAGCCCATAGAGGGCTTTGGTGAAAAAGGAAATATCTTCCGTTCAAAACTGGAAAGAAGCTTTCTGAGAAACTGCTCTGTGTTCTGTTAAATCATCACAGAGAGTTACATCTTTCCCTTCAAGAAGCCTTTCGCTAAGGCTATTCTTGTGGAATTTGCAAAGGGATATTTGGAAGCCCATAGAGGGCTATGGTGAAAAAGGAAATATCTTCCGTTCAAAACTGGAAAGAAGCTTTCTGAGAAACTGCTCTGTGTTCTCTTAATTCATCTCACACAGTTACAACTTTCCCTTCAACAAGCCTTTCGCTAAGGCTGTTCTTGTGGAATTGGCAAAGGAATATTTGGAAGCCCTTAGAGGCCTATGGTGAAAAAGGAAATATCTTCCGTTCAAAACTGGAAAGAAGCTTTCTGAGAAACTGCTCTGTGTTCTGTTCATTCATCTCACAGAGTTACATCTTCCCCTTCAAGAAGCCTTTCGCTAAGGCTGTTCTTGTGGAATTGGCAAAGGGATATTTGGAAGCCCATAGAGGGCTATGGTGAAAAAGGAAATATCTTCCGTTCAAAACTGGAAAGAAGCTTTCTGAGAAACTGCTCAGTGTTCTGTTAATTCATCTCACACAGTTACAACTTTCCCTTCAACAAGCCGTTCGCTAAGGTTGTTCTTGTGGAATTGGCAAAGGGATATTTGGAAGCCCTTAGAGGCCTATGGTGAAAAAGGAAATATCTTCCGTTCAAAACTGGAAAGAAGCTTTCTGAGAAACTGCTCTGTGTTCTGTTCATTCATCTCACAGAGTTACATCTTCCCCTTCAAGAAGCCTTTCGCTAAGGCTGTTCTTGTGGAATTGGCAAAGTGATATTTGGAAGCCCATAGAGGGCTTTGGTGAAAAAGGAAATATCTTCCGTTCAAAATTGGAAAGAAGCTTTCTGAGAAACTGCTCTGTGTTCTGTTAATTCATCTCACAGAGTTACATCTTTCACTTCAAGAAGCCTTTCGCTAAGGCTGTTCTTGTGGAATTGGCAAAGGGATATTTGGAAGCCCATAGAGGGCTATGGTGAAAAAGGAAATATCTTCCGTTCAAAACTGGCAAGAAGCTTTCTGAGAAACTGCTCTGTGTTCTCTTAATTCTTCTCACAGAGTTACATCTTTCCCTTCAAGAAGCCTTTCGCTAAGGCTGTTCTTGTGGAATTGGCAAAGGGATATTTGGAAGCCCATAGAGGGCTATGGTGAAAAAGGAAATATCTTCCGTTCAAAACTGGAAAGAAGCTTTCTGAGAAACTGCTCTGTGTTCTGTTAATTCATCACAGAGAGTTACATCTTTCCTTTCAAAAAGCCTTTCGCTAAGGCTATTCTTGTGGAATTGACAAAGGGATATTTGGAAGCCCATAGAGGGCTATGGTGAAAAAGGAAATATCTTCCGTTCAAAACTGGAAAGAAGCTTTCTGAGAAACTGCTCTGTGTTCTGTTCATTCATCTCACAGAGTTACATCTTTCCCTTCAAGAAGCCTTTCGCTAAGGCTTTTCTTGTGGAATTGGCAAAGGGATATTTGGAAGCCCATAGAGGGCTATGGTGAAAAAGGAAATATCTTCCGTTCAAAACTGGAAAGAAGCTGTCGGAGAAACTGCTCTGTGTTCTGTTAATTCATCTCACAGAGTTATATCTTTCCCTTCAAGAAGCCTTTCGCTAAGGCTGTTCTTGTGGAATTGGCAAAGGGATACTTGGAAGCCTATAGAGGGCTATGGTGAAAAAGGAAATATCTTCCGTTCAAAAGTGGAAAGAAGCTTTCTGAGTAACTGCTCTGTGTTCTGTTAATTCATCTCACAGAGTTACATCTTTCACTTCAAGAAGCCTGTCGCTAAGGCTGTTCTTGTGGAATTGGCAAAGGGATATTTGGAAGCCCATAGAGGGCTATGGTGAAAAGGGAAATATCTTCAGTTCAAAACTGGAAAGAAGCTTTCTGAGAAACTGCTCTGTGTTCTGTTATTTCATCTCCCAGAGTTACATCTTTCCCTTCAACAAGCCTTTCGCTAAGGCTGTTCTTTTGGAATTGGCAAAGGGATATTTGGAAGCCCTTAGAGGCCTATGGTGAAAAAGGAAATATCTTCCGTTCAAAACTGGAAAGAAGCTTTCTGAGAAACTGCTCTGTGTTCTGTTCATTCATCTCACAGAGTTACATCTTCCCCTTCAAGAAGCCTTTCGCTAAGGCTGTTCTTGTGGAATTGGCAAAGGGATATTTGGAAGCCCATAGAGGGCTATGGTGAAAAAGGAAATATCTTCCGTTCAAAAGTGGAAAGAAGCTTTCTGAGAAACTGCTCTGTGTTCTGTTAATTCATCTCACACAGTTACAACTTTCCCTTCAACAAGCCTTTCGCTAAGGCTGTTCTTGTGGAATTGGCAAAGGGATATTTGGAAGCCCTTAGAGGCCTATGGTGAAAAAGGAAATATCTTCGTTCAAAACTGGAAAGAAGCTTTCTGAGAAACTGCTCTGTGTTCTGTTCATTCATCTCACAGAGTTACATCTTCCCCTTCAAGAAGCCTTTCGCTAAGGCTGTTCTTGTGGAATTTGCAAAGGGATATTTGGAAGCCCATAGAGGGCTATGGTGAAAAAGGAAATATCTTCCGATCAAAACTGGAAAGAAGCTTTCTGAGAAACTGCTCTGTGTTCTGTTAATTCATCTCACACAGTTACAACTTTCCCTTCAACAAGTCTTTTGCTAAGGCTGTTCTTGTGGAATTGGCAAAGGGATATTTGGAAGCCCTTAGAGGCCTATGGTGAAAAAGGAAATATCTTCCGTTCAAAATTGGCAAGAAGCTTTCTGAGAAACTGTTCTGTGTTCCCTTAATTCTTCTCACAGAGTTACATCTTTCCCTTCAAGAAGCCTTTCGCTAAGGCTGTTCTTGTGGAATTGGCAAAGGGATATTTGGAAGCCCATAGAGGGCTATGTTGAAAAAGGAAATATCTTCCGTTCAAAACTGGAAAGAAGCTTTCTGAGAAACTGCTCTGTGTTCTGTTAATTCATCACAGAGAGTTACATCTTTCCCTTCAAGAAGCCTTTCGCTAAGGCTTTTCTTGTGGAATTGGCAAAGGGATATTTGGAAGCCCTTAGAGGGCTATGGTGAAAAAGGAAATATCTTCCCTTCAAAAGTGGAAAGAAGCTGTCGGAGAAACTGCTCTGTGTTCTGTTAATTCATCTCACAGAGTTACATCTTTCCCTTCAAAAAGCCTTTCGCTAAGGCTGTTCTTGTGGAATTGGCAAAGGGATATTTGGAAGCCCATAGAGGCCTATGGTGAAAAAGGAAATATCTTCCGTTCAAAACTGGAAAGAAGCTTTCTGAGAAACTGCTCTGTGTTCTGTTAATTCATCTCACAGAGTTACATCTTTCCCTTCAAGAAGCCTTTCGCTAATACTGTTCTTGTGGAATTGGCAAAGGGATATTTGGAAGCCCATAGAGAGCTATGGTGAAAAAGGAAATATCTTCCGTTCAAAAGTGGAAAGAAGCTTTCTGAGTAACTGCTCTGTGTTCTGTTAATTCATCTCACAGAGTTACATCTTTCACTTCAAGAAGCCTGTCGCTAAGGCTGTTCTTGTGGAATTGGCAAAGGGATATTTGGAAGCCCATAGAGGGCTATGGTGAAAAGGGAAATATCTTCCGTTCAAAACTGGAAAGAAGCTTTCTGAGAAACTGCTCTGTGTTCTGTTAATTCATCTCACAGAGTTACATCTTTCCCTTCAAGAAGCCTTTCGCTAATACTGTTCTTGTGGAATTGGCAAAGGGATATTTGGAAGCCCATAAAGGGTAATGGTGAAAAAGGAAATAACTTCCGTTGAAAACTGGAAAGAAGCTTTCTGAGAAACGGCTCTGTGTTCTGTTAATTCATCTCACAGAGTTACAACTTTCCCTTCAACAAGCCGTTCGCTAAGGTTGTTCTTGTGGAATTGGCAAAGGGATATTTGGAAGCCCTTAGAGGCCTATGGTGAAAAAGGAAATATCTTCCGTTCAAAACTGGAAAGAAGCTTTCTGAGAAACTGCTCTGTGTTCTGTTCATTCATCTCACAAAGTTACATCTTCCCCTTCAAGAAGCCTTTCGCTAAGGCTGTTCTTGTGGAATTGGCAAAGTGATATTTGGAAGCCCATAGAGGGCTTTGGTGAAAAAGGAAATATCTTCCGTTCAAAACTGGAAAGAAGCTTTCTGAGAAACTGCTCTGTGTTCTGTTAATTCATCTCACAGAGTTACATCTTTCACTTCAAGAAGCCTTTCGCTAAGGCTGTTCTTGTGGGATTGGCAAAGGGATATTTGGAAGCCCATAGAGGGCTATGGTGAAAAAGGAAATATCTTCCGTTCAAAACTGGCAAGAAGCTTTCTGAGAAACTGCTCTGTGTTCTCTTAATTCTTCTCACAGAGTTACATCTTTCCCTTCAAGAAGCCTTTCGCTAAGGCTGTTCTTGTGGAATTGGCAAAGGGATATTTGGAAGCCCATAGAGGGCTATGGTGAAAAAGGAAATATCTTCCGTTCAAAACTGGAAAGAAGCTTTCTGAGAAACTGCTCTGTGTTCTGTTAATTCATCACAGAGAGTTACATCTTTCTTTCAAAAAGCCTTTCGCTAAGGCTATTCTTGTGGAATTGGCAAAGGGATATTTGGAAGCCCATAGAGGGCTATGGTGAAAAAGGAAATATCTTCCGTTCAAAACTGGAAAGAAGCTTTCTGAGAAACTGCTCTGTGTTCTCTTAATTCATCTCACAGAGTTACATCTTTCCCTTCAAGAAGCCTTTCGCTAAGGCTTTTCTTGTGGAATTGGCAAAGGGATATTTGGAAGCCCGTAGAGGGCTATGGTGAAAAAGGAAATATCTTCCGTTCAAAACTGGAAAGAAGCTGTCGGAGAAACTGCTCTGTGTTCTGTTAATTCATCTCACAGAGTTATATCTTTCCCTTCAAGAAGCCTTTCGCTAAGGCTGTTCTTGTGGAATTGGCAAAGGGATACTTGGAAGCCCATAGAGGGCTATGGTGAAAAAGGAAATATCTTCCGTTCAAAAGTGGAAAGAAGCTTTCTGAGTAACTGCTCTGTGTTCTGTTAATTCATCTCACAGAGTTACATCTTTCACTTCAAGAAGCCTGTCGCTAAGGCTGTTCTTGTGGAATTGGCAAAGGGATATTTGGAAGCTCATAGAGGGCTATGGTGAAAAGGGAAATATCTTCAGTTCAAAACTGGAAAGAAGCTTTCTGAGAAACTGCTCTGTGTTCTGTTAATTCATCTCCCAGAGTTACATCTTTCCCTTCAAGAAGCCTTTCGCTAAGGCTGTTCTTGTGGAATTGGCAAAGGGATATTTGGAAGCCCTTAGAGGCCTATGGTGAAAAAGGAAATATCTTCCGTTCAAAACTGGAAAGAAGCTTTCTGAGAAACTGCTCTGTGTTCTGTTCATTCATCTCACAGAGTTACATCTTCCCCTTCATGAAGCCTTTCGCTAAGGCTGTTCTTGTGGAATTGGCAAAGGGATATTTGGAAGCCCATAGAGGGCTATGGTGAAAAAGGAAATATCTTCCGTTCAAAACTGGAAAGAAGCTTTCTGAGAAACTGCTCTGTGTTCTGTTAATTCATCTCACAGAGTTACAACTTTCCCTTCAACAAGCCTTTCGCTAAGGCTGTTCTTGTGGAATTGGCAAAGGGATATTTGGAAGCCCTTAGAGGCCTATGGTGAAAAAGGAAATATCTTCCGTTCAAAACTGGAAAGAAGCTTTCTGAGAAACTGCTCTGTGTTCTGTTCATTCATCTCACAGAGTTACATCTTCCCCTTCAAGAAGCCTTTCGCTAAGGCTGTTCTTGTGGAATTGGCAAAGGGATATTTGGAAGCCCATAGAGGGCTATGGTGAAAAAGGAAATATCTTCCGTTCAAAACTGGAAAGAAGCTTTCTGAGAAACTGCTCTGTGTTCTGTTCATTCATCTCACAGAGTTACATCTTCCCCTTCAAGAAGCCTTTCGCTAAGGCTGTTCTTGTGGAATTGGCAAAGGGATATTTGGAAGCCCATAGAGGGCTATGGTGAAAAAGGAAATAACTTCCGTTCAGAACTGGAAAGAAGCTTTCTGAGAAACTGCTCTGTGTTCTGTTAATTCATCTCACAGAGTTACATCTTTCCCTTCAAGAAGCCTTTCGCTAAGGCTGTTCTTGTGGAATTGGCTAAGGGATATTTGGAAGCCCATAGAGGGCTTTGGTGAAAAAGGAAATATCTTCCGTTCAAAACTGGAAAGAAGCTTTCTGAGAAACTGCTCTGTGTTCTGTTAATTCATCACAGAGAGTTACATCTTTCCCTTCAAGAAGCCTTTCGCTAAGGCTATTCTTGTGGAATTTGCAAAGGGATATTTGGAAGCCCATAGAGGGCTATGGTGAAAAAGGAAATATCTTCCGTTCAAAACTGGAAAGAAGCTTTCTGAGAAACTGCTCTGTGTTCTCTTAATTCATCTCATAGAGTTACATCGTTCCCTTCAAGAGGCCTTTCGCTAAGGCTTTTCTTGTGGAATTGGCAAAGGGATATTTGGAAGCCCATAGAGGGCTATGGTGAAAAAGGAAATATCTTCCGTTCAAAAGTGGAAAGAAGCTGTCGGAGAAACTGCTCTGTGTTCTGTTAATTCATCTCACAGAGTTACATCTTTCCCTTCAAGAAGCCTTTCGCTAAGGCTGTTCTTGTGGAATTGGCAAAGGGATACTTGGAAGCCCATAGAGGGCTATGGTGAAAAAGGAAATATCTTCCGTTCAAAAGTGGAAAGAAGCTTTCTGAGTAACTGCTCTGTGTTCTGTTAATTCATCTCACAGAGTTACATCTTTCACTTCAAGAAGCCTGTCGCTAAGGCTGTTCTTGTGGAATTGGCAAAGGGATATTTGGAAGCCCATAGAGGGCTATGGTGAAAAGGGAAATATCTTCAGTTCAAAACTGGAAAGAAGCTTTCTGAGAAACTGCTCTGTGTTCTGTTAATTCATCTCCCAGAGTTACATCTTTTCCTTCAAGAAGCCTTTCGCTAAGGCTGTTCTTGTGGAATTGGCAAAGGGATATTTGGAAGCCCTTAGAGGCCTATGGTGAAAAAGGAAATATCTTCCGTTCAAAACTGGAAAGAAGCTTTCTGAGAAACTGCTCTGTGTTCTGTTCATTCATCTCACAGAGTTACATCTTCCCCTTCAAGAAGCCTTTCGCTAAGGCTGTTCTTGTGGAATTGGCAAAGGGATATTTGGAAGCCCATAGAGGGCTATGGTGAAAAAGGAAATATCTTCCGTTCAAAAGTGGAAAGAAGCTTTCTGAGAAACTGCTCTGTGTTCTGTTAATTCATCTCACACAGTTACAACTTTCCCTTCAACAAGCCTTTCGCTAAGGCTGTTCTTGTGGAATTGGCAAAGGGATATTTGGAAGCCCTTAGAGGCCTATGGTGAAAAAGGAAATATCTTCCGTTCAAAACTGGAAAGAAGCTTTCTGAGAAACTGCTCTGTGTTCTGTTCATTCATCTCACAGAGTTACATCTTCCCCTTCATGAAGCGTTTCGCTAAGGCTGTTCTTGTGGAATTGGCAAAGGGATATTTGGAAGCCCATAGAGGGCTATGGTGAAAAAGGAAATATCTTCCGTTCAAAACTGGAAAGAAGCTTTCTGAGAAACTGCTCTGTGTTCTGTTAATTCATCTCACAGAGTTACAACTTTCCCTTCAGCAAGCCTTTCGCTAAGGCTGTTCTTGTGGAATTGGCAAAGGGATATTTGGAAGCCCTTAGAGGCCTATGGTGAAAAAGGAAATATCTTCCGTTCAAAACTGGAAAGAAGCTTTCTGAGAAACTGCTCTGTGTTCTGTTAATTCATCTCACACAGTTACAACTTTCCCTTCAACAAGCCTTTCGCTAAGGCTGTTCTTGTGGAATTGGCAAAGGGATATTTGGAAGCCCTTAGAGGCCTATGGTGAAAAAGGAAATATCTTCCGTTCAAAACTGGAAAGAAGCTTTCTGAGAAACTGCTCTGTGTTCTGTTCATTCATCTCACAGAGTTACATCTTCCCCTTCAAGAAGCCTTTCGCTAAGGCTGTTCTTGTGGAATTGGCAAAGGGATATTTGGAAGCCCATAGAGGGCTATGGTGAAAAAGGAAATATCTTCCGTTCAAAACTGGAAAGAAGCTTTCTGAGAAACTGCTCAGTGTTCTGTTAATTCATCTCACACAGTTACAACTTTCCCTTCAACAAGCCGTTCGCTAAGGTTGTTCTTGTGGAATTGGCAAAGGGATATTTGGAAGCCCTTAGAGGCCTATGGTGAAAAAGGAAATATCTTCCGTTCAAAACTGGAAAGAAGCTTTCTGAGAAACTGCTCTGTGTTCTGTTCATTCATCTCACAGAGTTACATCTTCCCCTTCAAGAAGCCTTTCGCTAAGGCTGTTCTTGTGGAATTGGCAAAGTGATATTTGGAAGCCCATAGAGGGCTTTGGTGAAAAAGGAAATATCTTCCGTTCAAAATTGGAAAGAAGCTTTCTGAGAAACTGCTCTGTGTTCTGTTAATTCATCTCACAGAGTTACATCTTTCACTTCAAGAAGCCTTTCGCTAAGGCTGTTCTTGTGGAATTGGCAAAGGGATATTTGGAAGCCCATAGAGGGCTATGGTGAAAAAGGAAATATCTTCCGTTCAAAACTGGAAAGAAGCTTTCTGAGAAACTGCTCTGTGTTCTCTTAATTCTTCTCACAGAGTTACATCTTTCCCTTCAAGAAGCCTTTCGCTAAGGCTGTTCTTGTGGAATTGGCAAAGGGATATTTGGAAGCCCATAGAGGGCTATGGTGAAAAAGGAAATATCTTCCGTTCAAAACTGGAAAGAAGCTTTCTGAGAAACTGCTCTGTGTTCTGTTAATTCATCACAGAGAGTTACATCTTTCCTTTCAAAAAGCCTTTCGCTAAGGCTATTCTTGTGGAATTGACAAAGGGATATTTGGAAGCCCATAGAGGGCTATGGTGAAAAAGGAAATATCTTCCGTTCAAAACTGGAAAGAAGCTTTCTGAGAAACTGCTCTGTGTTCTGTTCATTCATCTCACAGAGTTACATCTTTCCCTTCAAGAAGCCTTTCGCTAAGGCTTTTCTTGTGGAATTGGCAAAGGGATATTTGGAAGCCCATAGAGGGCTATGGCGAAAAAGGAAATATCTTCCGTTCAAAACTGGAAAGAAGCTGTCGGAGAAACTGCTCTGTGTTCTGTTAATTCATCTCACAGAGTTATATCTTTCCCTTCAAGAAGCCTTTCGCTAAGGCTGTTCTTGTGGAATTGGCAAAGGGATACTTGGAAGCCTATAGAGGGCTATGGTGAAAAAGGAAATATCTTCCGTTCAAAAGTGGAAAGAAGCTTTCTGAGTAACTGCTCTGTGTTCTGTTAATTCATCTCACAGAGTTACATCTTTCACTTCAAGAAGCCTGTCGCTAAGGCTGTTCTTGTGGAATTGGCAAAGGGATATTTGGAAGCCCATAGAGGGCTATGGTGAAAAGGGAAATATCTTCAGTTCAAAACTGGAAAGAAGCTTTCTGAGAAACTGCTCTGTGTTCTGTTAATTCATCTCCCAGAGTTACATCTTTCCCTTCAACAAGCCTTTCGCTAAGGCTGTTCTTGTGGAATTGGCAAAGGGATATTTGGAAGCCCTTAGAGGCCTATGGTGAAAAAGGAAATATCTTCCGTTCAAAACTGGAAAGAAGCTTTCTGAGAAACTGCTCTGTGTTCTGTTCATTCATCTCACAGAGTTACATCTTCCCCTTCAAGAAGCCTTTCGCTAAGGCTGTTCTTGTGGAATTGGCAAAGGGATATTTGGAAGCCCATAGAGCGCTATGGTGAAAAAGGAAATATCTTCCGTTCAAAATTGGAAAGAAGCTTTCTGAGAAACTGCTCTGTGTTCTGTTAATTCATCTCACACAGTTACAACTTTCCCTTCAACAAGCCTTTCGCTAAGGCTGTTCTTGTGGAATTGGCAAAGGGATATTTGGAAGCCCTTAGAGGCCTATGGTGAAAAAGGAAATATCTTCGTTCAAAACTGGAAAGAAGCTTTCTGAGAAACTGCTCTGTGTTCTGTTCATTCATCTCACAGAGTTACATCTTCCCCTTCAAGAAGCCTTTCGCTAAGGCTGTTCTTGTGGAATTTGCAAAGGGATATTTGGAAGCCCATAGAGGGCTATGGTGAAAAAGGAAATATCTTCCGATCAAAACTGGAAAGAAGCTTTCTGAGAAACTGCTCTGTGTTCTGTTAATTCATCTCACACAGTTACAACTTTCCCTTCAACAAGTCTTTTGCTAAGGCTGTTCTTGTGGAATTGGCAAAGGGATATTTGGAAGCCCTTAGAGGCCTATGGTGAAAAAGGAAATATCTTCCGTTCAAAACTGGAAAGAAGCTTTCTGAGAAACTGCTCTGTGTTCTGTTCATTCATCTCACAGAGTTACATCTTCCCCTTCAAGAAGCCTTTCGCTAAGGCTGTTCTTGTGGAATTGGCAAAGGGATATTTGGAAGCCCATAGAGGGCTATGGTGAAAAAGGAAATATCTTCCGTTCAAAACTGGAAAGAAGCTTTCTGAGAAACTGCTCTGTGTTCTGTTAATTCATCTCACAGAGTTACATCTTTCCCTTCAAGAAGCCTTTCGCTAAGGCTGTTCTTGTGGAATTGGCAAAGGGATATTTGGAAGCCCATAGAGGGCTTTGGTGAAAAAGGAAATATCTTCCGTTCAAAACTGGAAAGAAGCTTTCTGAGAAACTGCTTTGTGTTCTGTTAATTCATCTCACAGAGTTACATTTTTCACTTCAAGAAGCCTTTCGCTAAGGCTGTTCTTGTGGAATTGGCAAAGGGATATTTGGAAGCCCATAGAGGGCTATGGTGAAAAAGGAAATATCTTCCGTTCAAAATTGGCAAGAAGCTTTCTGAGAAACTGTTCTGTGTTCCCTTAATTCTTCTCACAGAGTTACATCTTTCCCTTCAAGAAGCCTTTCGCTAAGGCTGTTCTTGTGGAATTGGCAAAGGGATATTTGGAAGCCCATAGAGGGCTATGGTGAAAAAGGAAATATCTTCCGTTCAAAACTGGAAAGAAGCTTTCTGAGAAACTGCTCTGTGTTCTGTTAATTCATCACAGAGAGTTACATCTTTCCCTTCAAGAAGCCTTTCGCTAAGGCTTTTCTTGTGGAATTGGCAAAGGGATATTTGGAAGCCCTTAGAGGGCTATGGTGAAAAAGGAAATATCTTCCCTTCAAAAGTGGAAAGAAGCTGTCGGAGAAACTGCTCTGTGTTCTGTTAATTCATCTCACAGAGTTACATCTTTCCCTTCAAAAAGCCTTTCGCTAAGGCTGTTCTTGTGGAATTGGCAAAGGGATATTTGGAAGCCCATAGAGGCCTATGGTGAAAAAGGAAATATCTTCCGTTCAAAACTGGAAAGAAGCTTTCTGAGAAACTGCTCTGTGTTCTGTTAATTCATCTCACAGAGTTACATCTTTCCCTTCAAGAAGCCTTTCGCTAATACTGTTCTTGTGGAATTGGCAAAGGGATATTTGGAAGCCCATAGAGAGCTATGGTGAAAAAGGAAATATCTTCCGTTCAAAAGTGGAAAGAAGCTTTCTGAGTAACTGCTCTGTGTTCTGTTAATTCATCTCACAGAGTTACATCTTTCACTTCAAGAAGCCTGTCGCTAAGGCTGTTCTTGTGGAATTGGCAAAGGGATATTTGGAAGCCCATAGAGGGCTATGGTGAAAAGGGAAATATCTTCCGTTCAAAACTGGAAAGAAGCTTTCTGAGAAACTGCTCTGTGTTCTGTTAATTCATCTCACAGAGTTACATCTTTCCCTTCAAGAAGCCTTTCGCTAATACTGTTCTTGTGGAATTGGCAAAGGGATATTTGGAAGCCCATAGAGGGTAATGGTGAAAAAGGAAATAACTTCCGTTGAAAACTGGAAAGAAGCTTTCTGAGAAACGGCTCTGTGTTCTGTTAATTCATCTCACAGAGTTACAACTTTCCCTTCAACAAGCCGTTCGCTAAGGTTGTTCTTGTGGAATTGGCAAAGGGATATTTGGAAGCCCTTAGAGGCCTATGGTGAAAAAGGAAATATCTTCCGTTCAAAACTGGAAAGAAGCTTTCTGAGAAACTGCTCTGTGTTCTGTTCATTCATCTCACAAAGTTACATCTTCCCCTTCAAGAAGCCTTTCGCTAAGGCTGTTCTTGTGGAATTGGCAAAGTGATATTTGGAAGCCCATAGAGGGCTTTGGTGAAAAAGGAAATATCTTCCGTTCAAAACTGGAAAGAAGCTTTCTGAGAAACTGCTCTGTGTTCTGTTAATTCATCTCACAGAGTTACATCTTTCACTTCAAGAAGCCTTTCGCTAAGGCTGTTCTTGTGGGATTGGCAAAGGGATATTTGGAAGCCCATAGAGGGCTATGGTGAAAAAGGAAATATCTTCCGTTCAAAACTGGCAAGAAGCTTTCTGAGAAACTGCTCTGTGTTCTCTTAATTCTTCTCACAGAGTTACATCTTTCCCTTCAAGAAGCCTTTCGCTAAGGCTGTTCTTGTGGAATTGGCAAAGGGATATTTGGAAGCCCATAGAGGGCTTTGGTGAAAAAGGAAATATCTTCCGTTCAAAACTGGAAAGAAGCTTTCTGAGAAACTGCTCTGTGTTCTGTTAATTCATCACAGAGAGTTACATCTTTCTTTCAAAAAGCCTTTCGCTAAGGCTATTCTTGTGGAATTGGCAAAGGGATATTTGGAAGCCCATAGAGGGCTATGGTGAAAAAGGAAATATCTTCCGTTCAAAACTGGAAAGAAGCTTTCTGAGAAACTGCTCTGTGTTCTCTTAATTCATCTCACAGAGTTACATCTTTCCCTTCAAGAAGCCTTTCGCTAAGGCTGTTCTTGTGGAATTGGCAAAGGGATATTTGGAAGCCCATAGAGGGCTATGGTGAAAAAGGAAATATCTTCCGTTCAAAACTGGCAAGAAGCTTTCTGAGAAACTGCTCTGTGTTCTCTTAATTCTTCTCACAGAGTTACATCTTTCCCTTCAAGAAGCCTTTCGCTAAGGCTGTTCTTGTGGAATTGGCAAAGGGATATTTGGAAGCCCATAGAGGGCTATGGTGAAAAAGGAAATATCTTCCGTTCAAAACTGGAAAGAAGCTTTCTGAGAAACTGCTCTGTGTTCTGTTAATTCATCACAGAGAGTTACATCTTTCCTTTCAAAAAGCCTTTCGCTAAGGCTATTCTTGTGGAATTGACAAAGGGATATTTGGAAGCCCATAGAGGGCTATGGTGAAAAAGGAAATATCTTCCGTTCAAAACTGGAAAGAAGCTTTCTGAGAAACTGCTCTGTGTTCTGTTCATTCATCTCACAGAGTTACATCTTTCCCTTCAAGAAGCCTTTCGCTAAGGCTTTTCTTGTGGAATTGGCAAAGGGATATTTGGAAGCCCATAGAGGGCTATGGTGAAAAAGGAAATATCTTCCGTTCAAAACTGGAAAGAAGCTGTCGGAGAAACTGCTCTGTGTTCTGTTAATTCATCTCACAGAGTTATATCTTTCCCTTCAAGAAGCCTTTCGCTAAGGCTGTTCTTGTGGAATTGGCAAAGGGATACTTGGAAGCCTATAGAGGGCTATGGTGAAAAAGGAAATATCTTCCGTTCAAAAGTGGAAAGAAGCTTTCTGAGTAACTGCTCTGTGTTCTGTTAATTCATCTCACAGAGTTACATCTTTCACTTCAAGAAGCCTGTCGCTAAGGCTGTTCTTGTGGAATTGGCAAAGGGATATTTGGAAGCCCATAGAGGGCTATGGTGAAAAGGGAAATATCTTCAGTTCAAAACTGGAAAGAAGCTTTCTGAGAAACTGCTCTGTGTTCTGTTAATTCATCTCCCAGAGTTACATCTTTCCCTTCAACAAGCCTTTCGCTAAGGCTGTTCTTGTGGAATTGGCAAAGGGATATTTGGAAGCCCTTAGAGGCCTATGGTGAAAAAGGAAATATCTTCCGTTCAAAACTGGAAAGAAGCTTTCTGAGAAACTGCTCTGTGTTCTGTTCATTCATCTCACAGAGTTACATCTTCCCCTTCAAGAAGCCTTTCGCTAAGGCTGTTCTTGTGGAATTGGCAAAGGGATATTTGGAAGCCCATAGAGCGCTATGGTGAAAAAGGAAATATCTTCCGTTCAAAATTGGAAAGAAGCTTTCTGAGAAACTGCTCTGTGTTCTGTTAATTCATCTCACACAGTTACAACTTTCCCTTCAACAAGCCTTTCGCTAAGGCTGTTCTTGTGGAATTGGCAAAGGGATATTTGGAAGCCCTTAGAGGCCTATGGTGAAAAAGGAAATATCTTCGTTCAAAACTGGAAAGAAGCTTTCTGAGAAACTGCTCTGTGTTCTGTTCATTCATCTCACAGAGTTACATCTTCCCCTTCAAGAAGCCTTTCGCTAAGGCTGTTCTTGTGGAATTTGCAAAGGGATATTTGGAAGCCCATAGAGGGCTATGGTGAAAAAGGAAATATCTTCCGATCAAAACTGGAAAGAAGCTTTCTGAGAAACTGCTCTGTGTTCTGTTAATTCATCTCACACAGTTACAACTTTCCCTTCAACAAGTCTTTTGCTAAGGCTGTTCTTGTGGAATTGGCAAAGGGATATTTGGAAGCCCTTAGAGGCCTATGGTGAAAAAGGAAATATCTTCCGTTCAAAACTGGAAAGAAGCTTTCTGAGAAACTGCTCTGTGTTCTGTTCATTCATCTCACAGAGTTACATCTTCCCCTTCAAGAAGCCTTTCGCTAAGGCTGTTCTTGTGGAATTGGCAAAGGGATATTTGGAAGCCCATAGAGGGCTATGGTGAAAAAGGAAATATCTTCCGTTCAAAACTGGAAAGAAGCTTTCTGAGAAACTGCTCTGTGTTCTGTTAATTCATCTCACAGAGTTACATCTTTCCCTTCAAGAAGCCTTTCGCTAAGGCTGTTCTTGTGGAATTGGCAAAGGGATATTTGGAAGCCCATAGAGGGCTTTGGTGAAAAAGGAAATATCTTCCGTTCAAAACTGGAAAGAAGCTTTCTGAGAAACTGCTTTGTGTTCTGTTAATTCATCTCACAGAGTTACATTTTTCACTTCAAGAAGCCTTTCGCTAAGGCTGTTCTTGTGGAATTGGCAAAGGGATATTTGGAAGCCCATAGAGGGCTATGGTGAAAAAGGAAATATCTTCCGTTCAAAATTGGCAAGAAGCTTTCTGAGAAACTGTTCTGTGTTCCCTTAATTCTTCTCACAGAGTTACATCTTTCCCTTCAAGAAGCCTTTCGCTAAGGCTGTTCTTGTGGAATTGGCAAAGGGATATTTGGAAGCCCATAGAGGCCTATGGTGAAAAAGGAAATATCTTCCGTTCAAAACTGGAAAGAAGCTTTCTGAGAAACTGCTCTGTGTTCTGTTAATTCATCTCACAGAGTTACATCTTTCCCTTCAAGAAGCCTTTCGCTAATACTGTTCTTGTGGAATTGGCAAAGGGATATTTGGAAGCCCATAGAGAGCTATGGTGAAAAAGGAAATATCTTCCGTTCAAAAGTGGAAAGAAGCTTTCTGAGTAACTGCTCTGTGTTCTGTTAATTCATCTCACAGAGTTACATCTTTCACTTCAAGAAGCCTGTCGCTAAGGCTGTTCTTGTGGAATTGGCAAAGGGATATTTGGAAGCCCATAGAGGGCTATGGTGAAAAGGGAAATATCTTCCGTTCAAAACTGGAAAGAAGCTTTCTGAGAAACTGCTCTGTGTTCTGTTAATTCATCTCACAGAGTTACATCTTTCCCTTCAAGAAGCCTTTCGCTAATACTGTTCTTGTGGAATTGGCAAAGGGATATTTGGAAGCCCATAGAGGGTAATGGTGAAAAAGGAAATAACTTCCGTTGAAAACTGGAAAGAAGCTTTCTGAGAAACGGCTCTGTGTTCTGTTAATTCATCTCACAGAGTTACAACTTTCCCTTCAACAAGCCGTTCGCTAAGGTTGTTCTTGTGGAATTGGCAAAGGGATATTTGGAAGCCCTTAGAGGCCTATGGTGAAAAAGGAAATATCTTCCGTTCAAAACTGGAAAGAAGCTTTCTGAGAAACTGCTCTGTGTTCTGTTCATTCATCTCACAAAGTTACATCTTCCCCTTCAAGAAGCCTTTCGCTAAGGCTGTTCTTGTGGAATTGGCAAAGTGATATTTGGAAGCCCATAGAGGGCTTTGGTGAAAAAGGAAATATCTTCCGTTCAAAACTGGAAAGAAGCTTTCTGAGAAACTGCTCTGTGTTCTGTTAATTCATCTCACAGAGTTACATCTTTCACTTCAAGAAGCCTTTCGCTAAGGCTGTTCTTGTGGGATTGGCAAAGGGATATTTGGAAGCCCATAGAGGGCTATGGTGAAAAAGGAAATATCTTCCGTTCAAAACTGGCAAGAAGCTTTCTGAGAAACTGCTCTGTGTTCTCTTAATTCTTCTCACAGAGTTACATCTTTCCCTTCAAGAAGCCTTTCGCTAAGGCTGTTCTTGTGGAATTGGCAAAGGGATATTTGGAAGCCCATAGAGGGCTATGGTGAAAAAGGAAATATCTTCCGTTCAAAACTGGAAAGAAGCTTTCTGAGAAACTGCTCTGTGTTCTGTTAATTCATCACAGAGAGTTACATCTTTCTTTCAAAAAGCCTTTCGCTAAGGCTATTCTTGTGGAATTGGCAAAGGGATATTTGGAAGCCCATAGAGGGCTATGGTGAAAAAGGAAATATCTTCCGTTCAAAACTGGAAAGAAGCTTTCTGAGAAACTGCTCTGTGTTCTCTTAATTCATCTCACAGAGTTACATCTTTCCCTTCAAGAAGCCTTTCGCTAAGGCTTTTCTTGTGGAATTGGCAAAGGGATATTTGGAAGCCCATAGAGGGCTATGGTGAAAAAGGAAATATCTTCCGTTCAAAACTGGAAAGAAGCTGTCGGAGAAACTGCTCTGTGTTCTGTTAATTCATCTCACAGAGTTATATCTTTCCCTTCAAGAAGCCTTTCGCTAAGGCTGTTCTTGTGGAATTGGCAAAGGGATACTTTGAAGCCCATAGAGGGCTATGGTGAAAAAGGAAATATCTTCCGTTCAAAACTGGAAAGAAGCTGAGAAACTGCTCTGTGTTCTGTTAATTCATCACAGAGAGTTACATCTTTCCCTTCAAAAAGCCTTTCGCTAAGGCTATTCTTGTGGAATTGGCAAAGGGATATTAGGAAGCCCATAGAGGGCTATGGTGAAAAAGGAAATATCTTCCGTTCAAAACTGGAAAGAAGCTTTCTGAGAAACTGCTCTGTGTTCTCTTAATTCATCTCACAGAGTTACATCTTTCCCTTCAAGAAGCCTTTCGCTAAGGCTTTTCTTGTGGAATTGGCAAAGGGATATTTGGAAGCCCTTAGAGGGCTATGGTGAAAAAGGAAATATCTTCCCTTCAAAAGTGGAAAGAAGCTGTCGGAGAAACTGCTCTGTGTTCTGTTAATTCATCTCACAGAGTTACATCTTTCCCTTCAAAAAGCCTTTCGCTAAGGCTGTTCTTGTGGAATTGGCAAAGGGATATTTGGAAGCCCATAGAGGCCTATGGTGAAAAAGGAAATATCTTCCGTTCAAAACTGGAAAGAAGCTTTCTGAGAAACTGCTCTGTGTTCTGTTAATTCATCTCACAGAGTTACATCTTTCCCTTCAAGAAGCCTTTCGCTAATACTGTTCTTGTGGAATTGGCAAAGGGATATTTGGAAGCCCATAGAGGGCTATGGTGAAAAAGGAAATATCTTCCGTTCAAAAGTGGAAAGAAGCTTTCTGAGTAACTGCTCTGTGTTCTGTTAATTCATCTCACAGAGTTACATCTTTCACTTCAAGAAGCCTGTCGCTAAGGCTGTTCTTGTGGAATTGGCAAAGGGATATTTGGAAGCCCATAGAGGGCTATGGTGAAAAGGGAAATATCTTCCGTTCAAAACTGGAAAGAAGCTTTCTGAGAAACTGCTCTGTGTTCTGTTAATTCATCTCACAGAGTTACATCTTTCCCTTCAAGTAGCCTTTCGCTAAGGCTGTTCTTGTGGAATTGGCAAAGGGATATTTGTAAGCCCTTAGAGGCCTATGGTGAAAAAGGAAATATCTTCCGTTCAAAACTGGAAAGAAGCTTTCTGAGAAACTGCTCTGTGTTCTATTCATTCATCTCACAGAGTTACATCTTCCCCTTCAAGAAGCCTTTCGCTAAGGCTGTTCTTGTGGAATTGGCAAAGGGATATTTGGAAGCCCATAGAGGGCTATGGTGAAAAAGGAAATATCTTCCGTTCAAAACTGGAAAGAAGCTTTCTGAGAAACTGCTCTGTGTTCTGTTAATTCATCTCACAGAGTTACAACTTTCCCTTCAACAAGCCTTTCGCTAAGGCTGTTCTTGTGGAATTGGCAAAGGGATATTTGGATGCCCTTAGAGGCCTATGATGAAAAAGGAAATATCTTCCGTTCAAAACTGGAAAGAAGCTTTCTGAGAAACTGCTCTGTGTTCTGTTCATTCATCTCACAGAGTTACATCTTCCCCTTCAAGAAGCCTTTCGCTAAGGCTGTTCTTGTGGAATTGGCAAAGGGATATTTGGAAGCACATAGAGGGCTATGGTGAAAAAGGAAATATCTTCCGTTCAAAACTGGAAAGAAGCTTTCTGAGAAACTGCTCTGTGTTCTGTTAATTCATCTCACACAGTTACAACTTTCCCTTCAACAAGCCTTTCGCTAAGGCTGTTCTTGTGGAATTGGCAAAGGGATATTTGGAAGCCCTTAGAGGCCTATGGTGAAAAAGGAAATATCTTCCGTTCAAAACTGGAAAGAAGCTTTCTGAGAAACTGCTCTGTGTTCTGTTCATTCATCTCACAGAGTTACATCTTCCCCTTCATGAAGCCTTTCGCTAAGGCTGTTCTTGTGGAATTGGCAAAGGGATATTTGGAAGCCCATAGAGGGCTATGGTGAAAAAGGAAATATCTTCCGTTCAAAACTGGAAAGAAGCTTTCTGAGAAACTGCTCTGTGTTCTGTTAATTCCTCTCACAGAGCTACAACTTTCCCTTCAACAAGCCTTTCGCTAAGGCTGTTCTTGTGGAATTGGCAAAGGGATATTTGGAAGCCCTTAGAGGCCTATGGTGAAAAAGGAAATATCTTCCGTTCAAAACTGGCAAGAAGCTTTCTGAGAAACTGCTCTGTGTTCTCTTAATTCTTCTCACAGAGTTACATCTTTCCCTTCAAGAAGCCTTTCGCTAAGGCTGTTCTTGTGGAATTGGCAAAGGGATATTTGGAAGCCCATAGAGGGCTATGGTGAAAAAGGAAATATCTTCCGTTCAAAACTGGAAAGAAGCTGAGAAACTGCTCTGTGTTCTGTTAATTCATCACAGAGAGTTACATCTTTCCCTTCAAAAAGCCTTTCGCTAAGGCTATTCTTGTGGAATTGGCAAAGGGATATTTGGAAGCCCATAGAGGGCTATGGTGAAAAAGGAAATATCTTCCGATCAAAACTGGAAAGAAGCTTTCTGAGAAACTGCTCTGTGTTCTCTTAATTCATCTCACAGAGTTACATCTTTCCCTTCAAGAAGCCTTTCGCTAAGGCTTTTCTTGTGGAATTGGCAAAGGGATATTTGGAAGCACTTAGAGGGCTATGGTGAAAAAGGAAATATCTTCCCTTCAAAAGTGGAAAGAAGCTGTCGGAGAAACTGCTCTGTGTTCTGTTAATTCATCTCACAGAGTTACATCTTTCCCTTCAAAAAGCCTTTCGCTAAGGCTGTTCTTGTGGAATTGGCAAAGGGATATTTGGAAGCCCATAGAGGCCTATGGTGAAAAAGGAAATATCTTCCGTTCAAAACTGGAAAGAAGCTTTCTGAGAAACTGCTCTGTGTTCTGTTAATTCATCTCACAGAGTTACATCTTTCCCTTCAAGAAGCCTTTCGCAAATACTGTTCTTGTGGAATTGGCAAAGGGATATTTGGAAGCCCATAGAGGGCTATGGTGAAAAAGGAAATATCTTCCGTTCAAAAGTGGAAAGAAGCTTTCTGAGTAACTGCTCTGTGTTCTGTTAATTCATCTCACAGAGTTACATCTTTCACTTCAAGAAGCCTGTCGCTAAGGCTGTTCTTGTGGAATTGGCAAAGGGATATTTGGAACCCCATAGAGGGCTATGGTGAAAAGGGAAATATCTTCCGTTCAAAACTGGAAAGAAGCTTTCTGAGAAACTGCTCTGTGTTCTGTTAATTCATCTCACAGAGTTACATCTTTCCCTTCAAGAAGCCTTTCGCTAAGGCTGTTCTTGTGGAATTGGCAAAGGGATATTTGGAAGCCCTTAGAGGCCTATGATGAAAAAGGAAATATCTTCCGTTCAAAACTGGAAAGACGTTTTCTGAGAAACTGCTCTGTGTTCTGTTCATTCATCTCACAGAGTTACATCTTCCCCTTCAAGAAGCCTTTCGCTAAGGCTGTTCTTGTGGAATTGGCAAAGGGATATTTGGAAGCCCATAGAGGGCTATGGTGAAAAAGGAAATATCTTCCGTTCAAAACTGGAAAGAAGCTTTCTGAGAAACTGCTCTGTGTTCTGTTAATTCATCTCACACAGTTACAACTTTCCCATCAACAAGCCTTTCGCTAAGGCTGTTCTTGTGGAATTGGCAAAGGGATATTTGGAAGCCCTTAGAGGCCTATGGTGAAAAAGGAAATATCTTCCGTTCAAAACTGGAAAGAAGCTTTCTGAGAAACTGCTCTGTGTTCTGTTCATTCATCTCACAGAGTTACATCTTCCCCTTCATGAAGCCTTTCGCTAAGGCTGTTCTTGTGGAATTGGCAAAGGGATATTTGGAAGCCCATAGAGGGCTATGGTGAAAAAGGAAATATCTTCCGTTCAAAACTGGAAAGAAGCTTTCTGAGAAACTGCTCTGTGTTCTGTTAATTCCTCTCACAGAGCTACAACTTTCCCTTCAACAAGCCTTTCGCTAAGGCTGTTCTTGTGGAATTGGCAAAGGGATATTTGGAAGCCCTTACAGGCCTATGGTGAAAAAGGAAATATCTTCCGTTCAAAACTGGAAAGAAGCTTTCTGAGAAACTGCTCTGTGTTCTGTTCATTCATCTACCAGAGTTACATCTTTCCCTTCAAGAAGCCTTTCGCTAAGGCTGTTCTTGTGGAATTGGCAAAGGGATATTTGGAAGCCCTTAGAGGCCTATGGTGAAAAAGGAAATATCTTCCGTTCAAAACTGGAAAGAAGCTTTCTGAGAAACTGCTCTGTGTTCTGTTCATTCATCTCACAGAGTTACATCTTCCCCTTCAAGAAGCCTTTCGCTAAGGCTGTTCTTGTGGAATTGGCAAAGGGATATTTGGAAGCCCATAGAGGGCTATGGTTAAAAAGGAAATATCTTCCGTTCAAAATTGGAAAGAAGCTTTCTGAGAAACTGCTCTGTGTTCTGTTCATTCATCTCACACAGTTACAACTTTCCCTTCAACAAGCCTTTCGCTAAGGCTGTTCTTGTGGAATTGGCAAAGGGATATTTGGAAGCCCTTAGAGGCCTATGGTGAAAAAGGAAATATCTTCCGTTCAAAACTGGAAAGAAGCTTTCTGAGAAACTGCTCTGTGTTCTGTTAATTCATCTCCCAGAGTTACATCTTTCCCTTCAAGACGCCTTTCGCTAAGGCTGTTCTTGTGGAATTGGCAAAGGGATATTTGGAAGCCCTTAGAGGCCTATGGTGAAAAAGGAAATAACTTCCGTTGAAAACTGGAAAGAAGCTTTCTGAGTAACTGCTCTGTGTTCTGTTCATTCATCTCACAGAGTTACATCTTCCCCTTCAAGAAGCCTTTCGCTAAGGCTGTTCTTGTGGAATTGGCAAAGGGATATTTGGAAGCCCATAGAGGGCTATGGTGAAAAAGGAAATATCTTCCGTTCAAAACTGGAAAGAAGCTTTCTGAGAAACTGCTCTGTGTTCTGTTAATTCATCTCACACAGTTACAACTTTCCCTTCAACAACCCTTTCGCTAAGGCTGTTCTTGTGGAATTGGCAAAGGGATATTTGGAAGCCCTTAGAGGCCTATGGTGAAAAAGGAAATATCTTCCGTTCAAAACTGGAAAGAAGCTTTCTGAGAAACTGCTCTGTGTTCTGTTCATTCATCTCACAGAGTTACATCTTCCCCTTCAAGAAGCCTTTCGCTAAGGCTGTTCTTGTGGAATTGGCAAAGGGATATTTGGAAGCCCATAGAGGGCTATGGTGAAAAAGGAAATATCTTCCGTTCAAAACTGGAAAGAAGCTTTCTGAGAAACTGCTCTGTGTTCTGTTAATTCATCTCACACAGTTACAACTTTCCCTTCAACAAGCCGTTCGCTAAGGTTGTTCTTGTGGAATTGGCAAAGGGATATTTGGAAGCCCTTAGAGGCCTATGGTGAAAAAGGAAATATCTTCCGTTCAAAACTGGAAAGAAGCTTTCTGAGAAACTGCTCTGTGTTCTGTTCATTCATTTCACAGAGTTACATCTTCCCCTTCAAGAAGCCTTTCGCTAAGGCTGTTCTTGTGGAATTGGCAAAGTGATATTTGGAAGCCCATAGAGGGCTTTGGTGAAAAAGGAAATATCTTCCGTTCAAAATTGGAAAGAAGCTTTCTGAGAAACTGCTCTGTGTTCTGTTAATTCATCTCACAGAGTTACATCTTTCACTTCAAGAAGCCTTTCGCTAAGGCTGTTCTTGTGGAATTGGCAAAGGGATATTTGGAAGCCCATAGAGGGCTATGGTGAAAAAGGAAATATCTTCCGTTCAAAACTGGCAAGAAGCTTTCTGAGAAACTGCTCTGTGTTCTCTTAATTCTTCTCACAGAGTTACATCTTTCCCTTCTAGAAGCCTTTCGCTAAGGCTGTTCTTGTGGAATTGGCAAAGGGATATTTGGAAGCCCATAGAGGGCTATGGTGAAAAAGGAAATATCTTCCGTTCAAAACTGGAAAGAAGCTTTCTGAGAAACTGCTCTGTGTTCTGTTAATTCATCACAGAGAGTTACATCTTTCCTTTCAAAAAGCCTTTCGCTAAGGCTATTCTTGTGGAATTGACAAAGGGATATTTGGAAGCCCATAGAGGGCTATGGTGAAAAAGGAAATATCTTCCGTTCAAAACTGGAAAGAAGCTTTCTGAGAAACTGCTCTGTGTTCTGTTCATTCATCTCACAGAGTTACATCTTTCCCTTCAACAAGCCTTTCGCTAAGGCTGTTCTTGTGGAATTGGCAAAGGGATATTTGGAAGCCCTTAGAGGCCTATGGTGAAAAAGGAAATATCTTCCGTTCAAAACTGGAAAGAAGCTTTCTGAGAAACTGCTCTGTGTTCTGTTCATTCATCTCACAGAGTTACATCTTCCCCTTCAAGAAGCCTTTCGCTAAGGCTGTTCTTGTGGAATTGGCAAAGGGATATTTGGAAGCCCATAGAGGGCTATGGTGAAAAAGGAAATATCTTCCGTTCAAAACTGGAAAGAAGCTTTCTGAGAAACTGCTCTGTGTTCTGTTAATTCATCTCACAGAGTTACATCTTTCCCTTCAAGAAGCCTTTCGCTAAGGCTGTTCTTGTGGAATTGGCAAAGGGATATTTGGAAGCCCATAGAGGGCTATGGTGAAAAGGGAAATATCTTCCGTTCAAAACTGGAAAGAAGCTTTCTGAGAAACTGCTCTGTGTTCTGTTAATTCATCTCACACAGTTACAACTTTCCCATCAACAAGCCTTTCGCTAAGGCTGTTCTTGTGGAATTGGCAAAGGGATATTTGGAAGCCCTTAGAGGCCTATGGTGAAAAAGGAAATATCTTCCGTTCAAAACTGGAAAGAAGCTTTCTGAGAAACTGCTCTGTGTTCTGTTCATTCATCTCACAGAGTTACATCTTCCCCTTCATGAAGCCTTTCGCTAAGGCTGTTCTTGTGGAATTGGCAAAGGGATATTTGGAAGCCCATAGAGGGCTATGGTGAAAAAGGAAATATCTTCCGTTCAAAACTGGAAAGAAGCTTTCTGAGAAACTGCTCTGTGTTCTGTTAATTCCTCTCACAGAGCTACAACTTTCCCTTCAAGAAGCCTTTCGCTAAGGCTGTTCTTGTGGAATTGGCAAAGGGATATTTGGAAGCCCTTAGAGGCCTATGGTGAAAAAGGAAATATCTTCCGTTCAAAACTGGAAAGAAGCTTTCTGAGAAACTGCTCTGTGTTCTGTTCATTCATCTACCAGAGTTACATCTTTCCCTTCAAGAAGCCTTTCGCTAAGGCTGTTCTTGTGGAATTGGCAAAGGGATATTTGGAAGCCCTTAGAGGCCTATGGTGAAAAAGGAAATATCTTCCGTTCAAAACTGGAAAGAAGCTTTCTGAGAAACTGCTCTGTGTTCTGTTCATTCATCTCACAGAGTTACATCTTCCCCTTCAAGAAGCCTTTCGCTAAGGCTGTTCTTGTGGAATTGGCAAAGGGATATTTGGAAGCCCATAGAGGGCTATGGTTAAAAAGGAAATATCTTCCGTTCAAAATTGGAAAGAAGCTTTCTGAGAAACTGCTCTGTGTTCTGTTCATTCATCTCACACAGTTACAACTTTCCCTTCAACAAGCCTTTCGCTAAGGCTGTTCTTGTGGAATTGGCAAAGGGATATTTGGAAGCCCTTAGAGGCCTATGGTGAAAAAGGAAATATCTTCCGTTCAAAACTGGAAAGAAGCTTTCTGAGAAACTGCTCTGTGTTCTGTTAATTCATCTCCCAGAGTTACATCTTTCCCTTCAAGACGCCTTTCGCTAAGGCTGTTCTTGTGGAATTGGCAAGGGATATTTGGAAGCCCTTAGAGGCCTATGGTGAAAAAGGAAATAACTTCCGTTGAAAACTGGAAAGAAGCTTTCTGAGTAACTGCTCTGTGTTCTGTTCATTCATCTCACAGAGTTACATCTTCCCCTTCAAGAAGCCTTTCGCTAAGGCTGTTCTTGTGGAATTGGCAAAGGGATATTTGGAAGCCCATAGAGGGCTATGGTGAAAAAGGAAATATCTTCCGTTCAAAACTGGAAAGAAGCTTTCTGAGAAACTGCTCTGTGTTCTGTTAATTCATCTCACACAGTTACAACTTTCCCTTCAACAAGCCTTTCGCTAAGGCTGTTCTTGTGGAATTGGCAAAGGGATATTTGGAAGCCCTTAGAGGCCTATGGTGAAAAAGGAAATATCTTCCGTTCAAAACTGGAAAGAAGCTTTCTGAGAAACTGCTCTGTGTTCTGTTCATTCATCTCACAGAGTTACATCTTACCCTTCAAGAAGCCTTTCGCTAAGGCTGTTCTTGTGGAATTGGCAAAGGGATATTTGGAAGCCCATAGAGGGCTATGGTGAAAAAGGAAATATCTTCCGTTCAAAACTGGAAAGAAGCTTTCTGAGAAACTGCTCTGTGTTCTCTTAATTCTTCTCACAGAGTTACATCTTTCCCTTCAAGAAGCCTTTCGCTAAGGCTGTTCTTGTGGAATTGGCAAAGGGATATTTGTAAGCCCTTAGAGGCCTATGGTGAAAAAGGAAATATCTTCCGTTCAAAACTGGAAAGAAGCTTTCTGAGAAACTGCTCTGTGTTCTATTCATTCATCTCACAGAGTTACATCTTCCCCTTCAAGAAGCCTTTCGCTAAGGCTGTTCTTGTGGAATTGGCAAAGGGATATTTGGAAGCCCTTAGAGGGCTATGGTGAAAAAGGAAATATCTTCCGTTCAAAACTGGAAAGAAGCTTTCTGAGAAACAGCTCTGTGTTCTGTTAATTCATCTCACACAGTTACAACTTTCCCTTCAACAAGCCTTTCGCTAAGGCTGTTCTTGTGGAATTGGCAAAGGGATATTTGGAAGCCCTTAGAGGCCTATGATGAAAAAGGAAATATCTTCCGTTCAAAACTGGAAAGACGTTTTCTGAGAAACTGCTCTGTGTTCTTTTCATTCATCTCACAGAGTTACATCTTCCCCTTCAAGAAGCCTTTCGCTAAGGCTGTTCTTGTGGAATTGGCAAAGGGATATTTGGAAGCCCATAGAGGGCTATGGTGAAAAAGGAAATATCTTCCGTTCAAAACTGGAAAGAAGCTTTCTGAGAAACTGCTCTGTGTTCTGTTAATTCATCTCACACAGTTACAACTTTCCCTTCAACAAGCCTTTCGCTAAGGCTGTTCTTGTGGAATTGGCAAAGGGATATTTGGAAGCCCTTAGAGGCCTATGGTGAAAAAGGAAATATCTTCCGTTCAAAACTGGAAAGAAGCTTTCTGAGAAACTGCTCTGTGTTCTGTTCATTCATCTCACAGAGTTACATCTTCCCCTTCATGAAGCCTTTCGCTAAGGCTGTTCTTGTGGAATTGGCAAAGGGATATTTGGAAGCCCATAGAGGGCTATGGTGAAAAAGGAAATATCTTCCGTTCAAAACTGGAAAGAAGCTTTCTGAGAAACTGCTCTGTGTTCTGTTAATTCCTCTCACAGAGCTACAACTTTCCCTTCAACAAGCCTTTCGCTAAGGCTGTTCTTGTGGAATTGGCAAAGGGATATTTGGAAGCCCTTAGAGGCCTATGGTGAAAAAGGAAATATCTTCCGTTCAAAACTGGAAAGAAGCTTTCTGAGAAACTGCTCTGTGTTCTGTTCATTCATCTACCAGAGTTACATCTTTCCCTTCAAGAAGCCTTTCGCTAAGGCTGTTCTTGTGGAATTGGCAAAGGGATATTTGGAAGCCCTTAGAGGCCTATGGTGAAAAAGGAAATATCTTCCGTTCAAAACTGGAAAGAAGCTTTCTGAGAAACTGCTCTGTGTTCTGTTCATTCATCTCACAGAGTTACATCTTCCCCTTCAAGAAGCCTTTCGCTAAGGCTGTTCTTGTGGAATTGGCAAAGGGATATTTGGAAGCCCATAGAGGGCTATGGTTAAAAAGGAAATATCTTCCGTTCAAAATTGGAAAGAAGCTTTCTGAGAAACTGCTCTGTGTTCTGTTCATTCATCTCACACAGTTACAACTTTCCCTTCAACAAGCCTTTCGCTAAGGCTGTTCTTGTGGAATTGGCAAAGGGATATTTGGAAGCCCTTAGAGGCCTATGGTGAAAAAGGAAATATCTTCCGTTCAAAACTGGAAAGAAGCTTTCTGAGAAACTGCTCTGTGTTCTGTTAATTCATCTCCCAGAGTTACATCTTTCCCTTCAAGACGCCTTTCGCTAAGGCTGTTCTTGTGGAATTGGCAAGGGATATTTGGAAGCCCTTAGAGGCCTATGGTGAAAAAGGAAATAACTTCCGTTGAAAACTGGAAAGAAGCTTTCTGAGTAACTGCTCTGTGTTCTGTTCATTCATCTCACAGAGTTACATCTTCCCCTTCAAGAAGCCTTTCGCTAAGGCTGTTCTTGTGGAATTGGCAAAGGGATATTTGGAAGCCCATAGAGGGCTATGGTGAAAAAGGAAATATCTTCCGTTCAAAACTGGAAAGAAGCTTTCTGAGAAACTGCTCTGTGTTCTGTTCATTCATCTCACACAGTTACAACTTTCCCTTCAACAAGCCTTTCGCTAAGGCTGTTCTTGTGGAATTGGAAAAGGGATATTTGGAAGCCCTTAGAGGCCTATGGTGAAAAAGGAAATATCTTCCGTTCAAAACTGGAAAGAAGCTTTCTGAGAAACTGCTCTGTGTTCTGTTCATTCATCTCACAGAGTTACATCTTACCCTTCAAGAAGCCTTTCGCTAAGGCTGTTCTTGTGGAATTGGCAAAGGGATATTTGGAAGCCCATAGAGGGCTATGGTGAAAAAGGAAATATCTTCCGTTCAAAACTGGAAAGAAGCTTTCTGAGAAACTGCTCTGTGTTCTCTTAATTCTTCTCACAGAGTTACATCTTTCCCTTCAAGAAGCCTTTCGCTAAGGCTGTTCTTGTGGAATTGGCAAAGGGATATTTGTAAGCCCTTAGAGGCCTATGGTGAAAAAGGAAATATCTTCCGTTCAAAACTGGAAAGAAGCTTTCTGAGAAACTGCTCTGTGTTCTATTCATTCATCTCACAGAGTTACATCTTCCCCTTCAAGAAGCCTTTCGCTAAGGCTGTTCTTGTGGAATTGGCAAAGGGATATTTGGAAGCCCTTAGAGGGCTATGGTGAAAAAGGAAATATCTTCCGTTCAAAACTGGAAAGAAGCTTTCTGAGAAACAGCTCTGTGTTCTGTTAATTCATCTCACACAGTTACAACTTTCCCTTCAACAAGCCTTTCGCTAAGGCTGTTCTTGTGGAATTGGCAAAGGGATATTTGGAAGCCCTTAGAGGCCTATGATGAAAAAGGAAATATCTTCCGTTCAAAACTGGAAAGACGTTTTCTGAGAAACTGCTCTGTGTTCTTTTCATTCATCTCACAGAGTTACATCTTCCCCTTCAAGAAGCCTTTCGCTAAGGCTGTTCTTGTGGAATTGGCAAAGGGATATTTGGAAGCCCATAGAGGGCTATGGTGAAAAAGGAAATATCTTCCGTTCAAAACTGGAAAGAAGCTTTCTGAGAAACTGCTCTGTGTTCTGTTAATTCATCTCACACAGTTACAACTTTCCCTTCAACAAGCCTTTCGCTAAGGCTGTTCTTGTGGAATTGGCAAAGGGATATTTGGAAGCCCTTAGAGGCCTATGGTGAAAAAGGAAATATCTTCCGTTCAAAACTGGAAAGAAGCTTTCTGAGAAACTGCTCTGTGTTCTGTTCATTCATCTCACAGAGTTACATCTTCCCCTTCATGAAGCCTTTCGCTAAGGCTGTTCTTGTGGAATTGGCAAAGGGATATTTGGAAGCCCATAGAGGGCTATGGTGAAAAAGGAAATATCTTCCGTTCAAAACTGGAAAGAAGCTTTCTGAGAAACTGCTCTGTGTTCTGTTAATTCCTCTCACAGAGCTACAACTTTCCCTTCAACAAGCCTTTCGCTAAGGCTGTTCTTGTGGAATTGGCAAAGGGATATTTGGAAGCCCTTAGAGGCCTATGGTGAAAAAGGAAATATCTTCCGTTCAAAACTGGAAAGAAGCTTTCTGAGAAACTGCTCTGTGTTCTGTTCATTCATCTACCAGAGTTACATCTTTCCCTTCAAGAAGCCTTTCGCTAAGGCTGTTCTTGTGGAATTGGCAAAGGGATATTTGGAAGCCCTTAGAGGCCTATGGTGAAAAAGGAAATATCTTCCGTTCAAAACTGGAAAGAAGCTTTCTGAGAAACTGCTCTGTGTTCTGCTCATTCATCTCACAGAGTTACATCTTCCCCTTCAAGAAGCCTTTCGCTAAGGCTGTTCTTGTGGAATTGGCAAAGGGATATTTGGAAGCCCATAGAGGGCTATGGTGAAAAAGGAAATATCTTCCGTTCAAAACTGGAAAGAAGCTTTCTGAGAAACTGCTCTGTGTTCTCTTAATTCTTCTCACAGAGTTACATCTTTCCCTTCAAGAAGCCTTTCGCTAAGGCTGTTCTTGTGGAATTGGCAAAGGGATATTTGGAAGCCCATAGAGGGCTTTGGTGAAAAAGGAAATATCTTCCGTTCAAAACTGGAAAGAAGCTTTCTGAGAAACTGCTCTGTGTTCTGTTAATTCATCACAGAGAGTTACATCTTTCCTTTCAAAAAGCCTTTCGCTAAGGCTATTCTTGTGGAATTGGCAAAGGGATATTTGGAAGCCCATAGAGGGCTATGGTGAAAAAGGAAATATCTTCCGTTCAAAACTGGAAAGAAGCTTTCTGAGAAACTGCTCTGTGTTCTCTTAATTCATCTCACAGAGTTACATCTTTCCCTTCAAGAAGCCTTTCGCTAAGGCTTTTCTTGTGGAATTTGCAAAGGGATATTTGGAAGCCCATAGAGGGCTATGGTGAAAAAGGAAATATCTTCCGTTCAAAACTGGAAAGAAGCTTTCTGAGAAACTGCTCTGTGTTCTGTTAATTCATCTCACACAGTTACAACTTTCCCTTCAACAAGCCTTTGGCTAAGGCTGTTCTTGTGGAATTGGCAAAGGGATATTTGGAAGCCCTTAGAGGCCTATGGTGAAAAAGGAAATATCTTCCGTTCAAAACTGGCAAGAAGCTTTCTGAGAAACTGCTCTGTGTTCTGTTCATTCATCTCACAGAGTTACATCTTTCCCTTCAAGAAGCCTTTCGCTAAGGCTGTTCTTGTGGAATTGGCAAAGGGATATTTGGAAGCCCATAGAGGGCTTTGGTGAAAAAGGAAATATCTTCCGTTCAAAACTGGAAAAAAGCTTTCTGAGAAACTGCTCTGTGTTCTGTTAATTCATCTCACAGAGTTACATCTTTCACTTCAAGAAGCCTTTCGCTAAGGCTGTTCTTGTGGAATTGGCAAAGGGATATTTGGAAACCCATAGAGGGCTACGGTGAAAAAGGAATTATCTTCCGTTCAAAAATGGCAAGAAGCTTTCTGAGAAACTGCTCTGTGTTCTCTTAATTCTTCTCACAGAGTTACATCTTTCCCTTCAAGAAGCCTTTCGCTAAGGCTGTTCTTGTGGAATTGGCAAAGGGATATTTGGAAGCCCATAGAGGGCTATGGTGAAAAAGGAAATATCTTCCGTTCAAAACTGGAAAGAAGCTGAGAAACTGCTCTGTGTTCTGTTAATTCATCACAGAGAGTTACATCTTTCCCTTCAAAAAGCCTTTCGCTAAGGCTATACTTGTGGAATTGGCAAAGGGATATTTGGAAGCCCATAGAGGGCTATGGTGAAAAAGGAAATATCTTCCGTTCAAAACTGGAAAGAAGCTTTCTGAGAAACTGCTCTGTGTTCTCTTAATTCATCTCACAGAGTTACATCTTTCCCTTCAAGAAGCCTTTCGCTAAGGCTTTTCTTGTGGAATTGGCAAAGGGATATTTGGAAGCCCTTAGAGGGCTATGGTGAAAAAGGAAATATCTTCCCTTCAAAAGTGGAAAGAAGCTGTCGGAGAAACTGCTCTGTGTTCTGTTAATTCATCTCACAGAGTTACATCTTTCCCTTCAAAAAGCCTTTCGCTAAGGCTGTTCTTGTGGAATTGGCAAAGGGATATTTGGAAGCCCATAGAGGCCTATGGTGAAAAAGGAAATATCTTCCGTTCAAAACTGGAAAGAAGCTTTCTGAGAAACTGCTCTGTGTTCTGTTAATTCATCTCACAGAGTTACATCTTTCCCTTCAAGAAGCCTTTCGCTAACACTGTTCTTGTGGAATTGGCAAAGGGATATTTGGAAGCCCATAGAGGGCTATGGTGAAAAAGGAAATATCTTCCGTTCAAAAGTGGAAAGAAGCTTTCTGAGTAACTGCTCTGTGTTCTGTTAATTCATCTCACAGAGTTATATCTTTCACTTCAAGAAGCCTGTCGCTAAGGCTGTTCTTGTGGAATTGGCAAAGGGATATTTGGAAGCCCATAGAGGGCTATGGTGAAAAGGGAAATATCTTCCGTTCAAAACTGGAAAGAAGCTTTCTGATAAACTGCTCTGTGTTCTGTTAATTCATCTCACAGAGTTACATCTTTCCCTTCAAGTAGCCTTTCGCTAAGGCTGTTCTTGTGGAATTGGCAAAGGGATATTTGTAAGCCCTTAGAGGCCTATGGTGAAAAAGGAAATATCTTCCGTTCAAAACTGGAAAGAAGCTTTCTGAGAAACTGCTCTGTGTTCTATTCATTCATCTCACAGAGTTACATCTTCCCCTTCAAGAAGCCTTTCGCTAAGGCTGTTCTTGTGGAATTGGCAAAGGGATATTTGGAAGCCCATAGAGGGCTATGGTGAAAAAGGAAATATCTTCCGTTCAAAACTGGAAAGAAGCTTTCTGAGAAACTGCTCTGTGTTCTGTTAATTCATCTCACACAGTTGCAACTTTCCCTTCAACAAGCCTTTCGCTAAGGCTGTTCTTGTGGAATTGGCAAAGGGATATTTGGATGCCCTTAGAGGCCTATGATGAAAAAGGAAATATCTTCCGTTCAAAACTGGAAAGAAGCTTTCTGAGAAACTGCTCTGTGTTCTGTTCATTCATCTCACAGAGTTACATCTTCCCCTTCAAGAAGCCTTTCGCTAAGGCTGTTCTTGTGGAATTGGCAAAGGGATATTTGGAAGCACATAGAGGGCTATGGTGAAAAAGGAAATATCTTCCGTTCAAAACTGGAAAGAAGCTTTCTGAGAAACTGCTCTGTGTTCTGTTAATTCATCTCACACAGTTACAACTTTCCCTTCAACAAGCCTTTCGCTAAGGCTGTTCTTGTGGAATTGGCAAAGGGATATTTGGAAGCCCTTAGAGGCCTATGGTGAAAAAGGAAATATCTTCCGTTCAAAACTGGAAAGAAGCTTTCTGAGAAACTGCTCTGTGTTCTGTTCATTCATCTCACAGAGTTACATCTTCCCCTTCATGAAGCCTTTCGCTAAGGCTGTTCTTGTGGAATTGGCAAAGGGATATTTGGAAGCCCATAGAGGGCTATGGTGAAAAAGGAAATATCTTCCGTTCAAAACTGGAAAGAAGCTTTCTGAGAAACTGCTCTGTGTTCTGTTAATTCCTCTCACAGAGCTACAACTTTCCCTTCAACAAGCCTTTCGCTAAGGCTGTTCTTGTGGAATTGGCAAAGGGATATTTGGAAGCCCTTAGAGGCCTATGGTGAAAAAGGAAATATCTTCCGTTCAAAACTGGCAAGAAGCTTTCTGAGAAACTGCTCTGTGTTCTCTTAATTCTTCTCACAGAGTTACATCTTTCCCTTCAAGAAGCCTTTCGCTAAGGCTGTTCTTGTGGAATTGGCAAAGGGATATTTGGAAGCCCATAGAGGGCTATGGTGAAAAAGGAAATATCTTCCGTTCAAAACTGGAAAGAAGCTGAGAAACTGCTCTGTGTTCTGTTAATTCATCACAGAGAGTTACATCTTTCCCTTCAAAAAGCCTTTCGCTAAGGCTATTCTTGTGGAATTGGCAAAGGGATATTTGGAAGCCCATAGAGGGCTATGGTGAAAAAGGAAATATCTTCCGATCAAAACTGGAAAGAAGCTTTCTGAGAAACTGCTCTGTGTTCTCTTAATTCATCTCACAGAGTTACATCTTTCCCTTCAAGAAGCCTTTCGCTAAGGCTTTTCTTGTGGAATTGGCAAAGGGATATTTGGAAGCACTTAGAGGGCTATGGTGAAAAAGGAAATATCTTCCCTTCAAAAGTGGAAAGAAGCTGTCGGAGAAACTGCTCTGTGTTCTGTTAATTCATCTCACAGAGTTACATCTTTCCCTTCAAAAAGCCTTTCGCTAAGGCTGTTCTTGTGGAATTGGCAAAGGGATATTTGGAAGCCCATAGAGGCCTATGGTGAAAAAGGAAATATCTTCCGTTGAAAACTGGAAAGAAGCTTTCTGAGAAACTGCTCTGTGTTCTGTTAATTCATCTCACAGAGTTACATCTTTCCCTTCAAGAAGCCTTTCGCTAATACTGTTCTTGTGGAATTGGCAAAGGGATATTTGGAAGCCCATAGAGGGCTATGGTGAAAAAGGAAATATCTTCCGTTCAAAAGTGGAAAGAAGCTTTCTGAGTAACTGCTCTGTGTTCTGTTAATTCATCTCACAGAGTTACATCTTTCACTTCAAGAAGCCTGTCGCTAAGGCTGTTCTTGTGGAATTGGCAAAGGGATATTTGGAAGCCCATAGAGGGCTATGGTGAAAAGGGAAATATCTTCCGTTCAAAACTGGAAAGAAGCTTTCTGAGAAACTGCTCTGTGTTCTGTTAATTCATCTCACAGAGTTACATCTTTCCCTTCAAGAAGCCTTTCGCTAAGGCTGTTCTTGTGGAATTGGCAAAGGGATATTTGTAAGCCCTTAGAGGCCTATGGTGAAAAAGGAAATATCTTCCGTTCAAAACTGGAAAGAAGCTTTCTGAGAAACTGCTCTGTGTTCTATTCATTCATCTCACAGAGTTACATCTTCCCCTTCAAGAAGCCTTTCGCTAAGGCTGTTCTTGTGGAATTGGCAAAGGGATATTTGGAAGCCCATAGAGGGCTATGGTGAAAAAGGAAATATCTTCCGTTCAAAACTGGAAAGAAGCTTTCTGAGAAACAGCTCTGTGTTCTGTTAATTCATCTCACACAGTTACAACTTTCCCTTCAACAAGCCTTTCGCTAAGGCTGTTCTTGTGGAATTGGCAAAGGGATATTTGGAAGCCCTTAGAGGCCTATGATGAAAAAGGAAATATCTTCCGTTCAAAACTGGAAAGACGTTTTCTGAGAAACTGCTCTGTGTTCTGTTCATTCATCTCACAGAGTTACATCTTCCCCTTCAAGAAGCCTTTCGCTAAGGCTGTTCTTGTGGAATTGGCAAAGGGATATTTGGAAGCCCATAGAGGGCTATGGTGAAAAAGGAAATATCTTCCGTTCAAAACTGGAAAGAAGCTTTCTGAGAAACTGCTCTGTGTTCTGTTAATTCATCTCACACAGTTACAACTTTCCCATCAACAAGCCTTTCGCTAAGGCTGTTCTTGTGGAATTGGCAAAGGGATATTTGGAAGCCCTTAGAGGCCTATGGTGAAAAAGGAAATATCTTCCGTTCAAAACTGGAAAGAAGCTTTCTGAGAAACTGCTCTGTGTTCTGTTCATTCATCTCACAGAGTTACATCTTCCCCTTCATGAAGCCTTTCGCTAAGGCTGTTCTTGTGGAATTGGCAAAGGGATATTTGGAAGCCCTTAGAGGGCTATGGTGAAAAAGGAAATATCTTCCGTTCAAAACTGGAAAGAAGCTTTCTGAGAAACTGCTCTGTGTTCTGTTAATTCCTCTCACAGAGCTACAACTTTCCCTTCAACAAGCCTTTCGCTAAGGCTGTTCTTGTGGAATTGGCAAAGGGATATTTGGAAGCCCTTAGAGGCCTATGGTGAAAAGGAAATATCTTCCGTTCAAAACTGGAAAGAAGCTTTCTGAGAAACTGCTCTGTGTTCTGTTCATTCATCTACCAGAGTTACATCTTTCCCTTCAAGAAGCCTTTCGCTAAGGCTGTTCTTGTGGAATTGGCAAAGGGATATTTGGAAGCCCATAGAGGCCTATGATGAAAAAGGAAATATCTTCCGTTCAAAACTGGAAAGAAGCTTTCTGAGAAACTGCTCTGTGTTCTGTTCATTCATCTCACAGAGTTACATCTTTCCCTTCAAGAAGCCTTTCGCTAAGGCTGTTCTTGTGGAATTGGCAAAGGGATATTTGGAAGCCCATAGAGGGCTATGGTTAAAAAGGAAATATCTTCCGTTCAAAATTGGAAAGAAGCTTTCTGATAAACTGCTCTGTGTTCTGTTCATTCATCTCACACAGTTACAACTTTCCCTTCAACAAGCCTTTCGCTAAGGCTGTTCTTGTGGAATTGGCAAAGGGATATTTGGAAGCCCTTAGAGGCCTATGGTGAAAAAGGAAATATCTTCCGTTCAAAACTGGAAAGAAGCTTTCTGAGAAACTGCTCTGTGTTCTGTTAATTCATCTCCCAGAGTTACATCTTTCCCTTCAAGACGCCTTTCGCTAAGGCTGTTCTTGTGGAATTGGCAAAGGGATATTTGGAAGCCCTTAGAGGCCTATGGTGAAAAAGGAAATAACTTCCGTTGAAAACTGGAAAGAAGCTTTCTGAGTAACTGCTCTGTGTTCTGTTCATTCATCTCACAGAGTTACATCTTCCCCTTCAAGAAGCCTTTCGCTAAGGCTGTTCTTGTGGAATTGGCAAAGGGATATTTGGAAGCCCTTAGAGGCCTATGGTGAAAAAGGAAATATCTTCCGTTCAAAACTGGAAAGAAGCTTTCTGAGAAACTGCTCTGTGTTCTGTTCATTCATCTCACAGAGTTACATCTTCCCCTTCAAGAAGCCTTTCGCTAAGGCTGTTCTTGTGGAATTGGCAAAGGGATATTTGGAAGCCCATAGAGGGCTATGGTGAAAAAGGAAATATCTTCCGTTCAAAACTGGAAAGAAGCTTTCTGAGAAACTGCTCTGTGTTCTGTTAATTCATCTCACACAGTTACAACTTTCCCTTCAACAAGCCGTTCGCTAAGGTTGTTCTTGTGGAATTGGCAAAGGGATATTTGGAAGCCCTTAGAGGCCTATGGTGAAAAAGGAAATATCTTCCGTTCAAAACTGGAAAGAAGCTTTCTGAGAAACTGCTCTGTGTTCTGTTCATTCATTTCACAGAGTTACATCTTCCCCTTCAAGAAGCCTTTCGCTAAGGCTGTTCTTGTGGAATTGGCTAAGGGATATTTGGAAGCCCATAGAGGGCTTTGGTGAAAAAGGAAATATCTTCCGTTCAAAATTGGAAAGAAGCTTTCTGAGAAACTGCTCTGTGTTCTGTTAATTCATCTCACAGAGTTACATCTTTCACTTCAAGAAGCCTTTCGCTAAGGCTGTTCTTGTGGAATTGGCAAAGGGATATTTGGAAGCCCATAGAGGGCTATGGTGAAAAAGGAAATATCTTCCGTTCAAAACTGGCAAGAAGCATTCTGAGAAACTGCTCTGTGTTCTCTTAATTCTTCTCACAGAGTTACATCTTTCCCTTCTAGAAGCCTTTCGCTAAGGCTGTTCTTGTGGAATTGGCAAAGGGATATTTGGAAGCCCATAGAGGGCTATGGTGAAAAAGGAAATATCTTCCGTTCAAAACTGGAAAGAAGCTTTCTGAGAAACTGCTCTGTGTTCTGTTAATTCATCACAGAGAGTTACATCTTTCCTTTCAAAAAGCCTTTCGCTAAGGCTATTCTTGTGGAATTGACAAAGGGATATTTGGAAGCCCATAGAGGGCTATGGTGAAAAAGGAAATATCTTCCGTTCAAAACTGGAAAGAAGCTTTCTGAGAAACTGCTCTGTGTTCTGTTCATTCATCTCACAGAGTTACATCTTTCCCTTCAAGAAGCCTTTCGCTAAGGCTTTTCTTGTGGAATTGGCAAAGGGATATTTGGAAGCCCATAGAGGGCTATGGTGAAAAAGGAAATATCTTCCGTTCAAAAGTGGAAAGAAGCTGTCGGAGAAACTGCTCTGTGTTCTGTTAATTCATCTCACAGAGTTATATCTTTCCCTTCAAGAAGCCTTTCGCTAAGGCTGTTCTTGTGGAATTGGCAAAGGGATACTTGGAAGCCTATAGAGGGCTATGGTGAAAAAGGAAATATCTTCCGTTCAAAAGTGGAAAGAAGCTTTCTGAGTAACTGCTCTGTGTTCTGTTAATTCATCTCACAGAGTTACATCTTTCACTTCAAGAAGCCTGTCGCTAAGGCTGTTCTTGTGGAATTGGCAAAGGGATATTTGGAAGCCCATAGAGGGCTATGGTGAAAAGGGAAATATCTTCCGTTCAAAACTGGAAAGAAGCTTTCTGAGAAACTGCTCTGTGTTCTGTTAATTCATCTCCCAGAGTTACATCTTTCCCTTCAACAAGCCTTTCGCTAAGGCTGTTCTTGTGGAATTGGCAAAGGGATATTTGGAAGCCCTTAGAGGCCTATGGTGAAAAAGGAAATATCTTCCGTTCAAAACTGGAAAGAAGCTTTCTGAGAAACTGCTCTGTGTTCTGTTCATTCATCTCACAGAGTTACATCTTCCCCTTCAAGAAGCCTTTCGCTAAGGCTGTTCTTGTGGAATTGGCAAAGGGATATTTGGAAGCCCATAGAGGGCTATGTTGAAAAAGGAAATATCTTCCGTTCAAAAGTGGAAAGAAGCTTTCTGAGAAACTGCTCTGTGTTCTGTTAATTCATCTCACACAGTTACAACTTTCCCTTCAACAAGCCTTTCGCTAAGGCTGTTCTTGTGGAATTGGCAAAGGGATATTTGGAAGCCCTTAGAGGCCTATGGTGAAAAAGGAAATATCTTCCGTTCAAAACTGGAAAGAAGCTTTCTGAGAAACTGCTCTGTGTTCTGTTCATTCATCTCACAGAGTTACATCTTTCCCTTCAAGAAGCCTTTCGCTAAGGCTGTTCTTGTGGAATTGGCAAAGGGATATTTGGAAGCCCATAGAGGGCTATGGTGAAAAGGGAAATATCTTCCGTTCAAAACTGGAAAGAAGCTTTCTGAGAAACTGCTCTGTGTTCTGTTAATTCATCTCACACAGTTACAACTTTCCCATCAACAAGCCTTTCGCTAAGGCTGTTCTTGTGGAATTGGCAAAGGGATATTTGGAAGCCCTTAGAGGCCTATGGTGAAAAAGGAAATATCTTCCGTTCAAAACTGGAAAGAAGCTTTCTGAGAAACTGCTCTGTGTTCTGTTCATTCATCTCACAGAGTTACATCTTCCCCTTCATGAAGCCTTTCGCTAAGGCTGTTCTTGTGGAATTGGCAAAGGGATATTTGGAAGCCCATAGAGGGCTATGGTGAAAAAGGAAATATCTTCCGTTCAAAACTGGAAAGAAGCTTTCTGAGAAACTGCTCTGTGTTCTGTTAATTCCTCTCACAGAGCTACAACTTTCCCTTCAACAAGCCTTTCGCTAAGGCTGTTCTTGTGGAATTGGCAAAGGGATATTTGGAAGCCCTTAGAGGCCTATGGTGAAAAAGGAAATATCTTCCGTTCAAAACTGGAAAGAAGCTTTCTGAGAAACTGCTCTGTGTTCTGTTCATTCATCTACCAGAGTTACATCTTTCCCTTCAAGAAGCCTTTCGCTAAGGCTGTTCTTGTGGAATTGGCAAAGGGATATTTGGAAGCCCTTAGAGGCCTATGGTGAAAAAGGAAATATCTTCCGTTCAAAACTGGAAAGAAGCTTTCTGAGAAACTGCTCTGTGTTCTGTTCATTCATCTCACAGAGTTACATCTTCCCCTTCAAGAAGCCTTTCGCTAAGGCTGTTCTTGTGGAATTGGCAAAGGGATATTTGGAAGCCCATAGAGGGCTATGGTTAAAAAGGAAATATCTTCCGTTCAAAATTGGAAAGAAGCTTTCTGAGAAACTGCTCTGTGTTCTGTTCATTCATCTCACACAGTTACAACTTTCCCTTCAACAAGCCTTTCGCTAAGGCTGTTCTTGTGGAATTGGCAAAGGGATATTTGGAAGCCCTTAGAGGCCTATGGTGAAAAAGGAAATATCTTCCGTTCAAAACTGGAAAGAAGCTTTCTGAGAAACTGCTCTGTGTTCTGTTAATTCATCTCCCAGAGTTACATCTTTCCCTTCAAGACGCCTTTCGCTAAGGCTGTTCTTGTGGAATTGGCAAAGGGATATTTGGAAGCCCTTAGAGGCCTATGGTGAAAAAGGAAATAACTTCCGTTGAAAACTGGAAAGAAGCTTTCTGAGTAACTGCTCTGTGTTCTGTTCATTCATCTCACAGAGTTACATCTTCCCCTTCAAGAAGCCTTTCGCTAAGGCTGTTCTTGTGGAATTGGCAAAGGGATATTTGGAAGCCCATAGAGGGCTATGGTGAAAAAGGAAATATCTTCCGTTCAAAACTGGAAAGAAGCTTTCTGAGAAACTGCTCTGTGTTCTGTTAATTCATCTCACACAGTTACAACTTTCCCTTCAACAAGCCTTTCGCTAAGGCTGTTCTTGTGGAATTGGCAAAGGGATATTTGGAAGCCCTTAGAGGCCTATGGTGAAAAAGGAAATATCTTCCGTTCAAAACTGGAAAGAAGCTTTCTGAGAAACTGCTCTGTGTTCTGTTCATTCATCTCACAGAGTTACATCTTCCCCTTCAAGAAGCCTTTCGCTAAGGCTGTTCTTGTGGAATTGGCAAAGGGATATTTGGAAGCCCATAGAGGGCTATGGTGAAAAAGGAAATATCTTCCGTTCAAAACTGGAAAGAAGCTTTCTGAGAAACTGCTCTGTGTTCTGTTAATTCATCTCACACAGTTACAACTTTCCCTTCAACAAGCCGTTCGCTAAGGTTGTTCTTGTGGAATTGGCAAAGGGATATTTGGAAGCCCTTAGAGGCCTATGGTGAAAAAGGAAATATCTTCCGTTCAAAACTGGAAAGAAGCTTTCTGAGAAACTGCTCTGTGTTCTGTTCATTCATTTCACAGAGTTACATCTTCCCCTTCAAGAAGCCTTTCGCTAAGGCTGTTCTTGTGGAATTGGCAAAGTGATATTTGGAAGCCCATAGAGGGCTTTGGTGAAAAAGGAAATATCTTCCGTTCAAAATTGGAAAGAAGCTTTCTGAGAAACTGCTCTGTGTTCTGTTAATTCATCTCACAGAGTTACATCTTTCACTTCAAGAAGCCTTTCGCTAAGGCTGTTCTTGTGGAATTGGCAAAGGGATATTTGGAAGCCCATAGAGGGCTATGGTGAAAAAGGAAATATCTTCCGTTCAAAACTGGCAAGAAGCTTTCTGAGAAACTGCTCTGTGTTCTCTTAATTCTTCTCACAGAGTTACATCTTTCCCTTCTAGAAGCCTTTCGCTAAGGCTGTTCTTGTGGAATTGGCAAAGGGATATTTGGAAGCCCATAGAGGGCTATGGTGAAAAAGGAAATATCTTCCGTTCAAAACTGGAAAGAAGCTTTCTGAGAAACTGCTCTGTGTTCTGTTAATTCATCACAGAGAGTTACATCTTTCCTTTCAAAAAGCCTTTCGCTAAGGCTATTCTTGTGGAATTGACAAAGGGATATTTGGAAGCCCATAGAGGGCTATGGTGAAAAAGGAAATATCTTCCGTTCAAAACTGGAAAGAAGCTTTCTGAGAAACTGCTCTGTGTTCTGTTCATTCATCTCACAGAGTTACATCTTTCCCTTCAAGAAGCCTTTCGCTAAGGCTTTTCTTGTGGAATTGGCAAAGGGATATTTGGAAGCCCATAGAGGGCTATGGTGAAAAAGGAAATATCTTCCGTTCAAAACTGGAAAGAAGCTGTCGGAGAAACTGCTCTGTGTTCTGTTAATTCATCTCACAGAGTTATATCTTTCCCTTCAAGAAGCCTTTCGCTAAGGCTGTTCTTGTGGAATTGGCAAAGGGATACTTGGAAGCCTATAGAGGGCTATGGTGAAAAAGGAAATATCTTCCGTTCAAAAGTGGAAAGAAGCTTTCTGAGTAACTGCTCTGTGTTCTGTTAATTCATCTCACAGAGTTACATCTTTCACTTCAAGAAGCCTGTCGCTAAGGCTGTTCTTGTGGAATTGGCAAAGGGATATTTGGAAGCCCATAGTGGGCTATGGTGAAAAGGGAAATATCTTCCGTTCAAAACTGGAAAGAAGCTTTCTGAGAAACTGCTCTGTGTTCTGTTAATTCATCTCCCAGAGTTACATCTTTCCCTTCAACAAGCCTTTCGCTAAGGCTGTTCTTGTGGAATTGGCAAAGGGATATTTGGAAGCCCTTAGAGGCCTATGGTGAAAAAGGAAATATCTTCCGTTCAAAACTGGAAAGAAGCTTTCTGAGAAACTGCTCTGTGTTCTGTTCATTCATCTCACAGAGTTACATCTTCCCCTTCAAGAAGCCTTTCGCTAAGGCTGTTCTTGGGGAATTGGCAAAGGGATATTTGGAAGCCCATAGAGGGCTATCGTGAAAAAGGAAATATCTTCCGTTCAAAAGTGGAAAGAAGCTTTCTGAGAAACTGCTCTGTGTTCTGTTAATTCATCTCACACAGTTACAACTTTCCCTTCAACAAGCCTTTCGCTAAGGCTGTTCTTGTGGAATTGGCAAAGGGATATTTGGAAGCCCTTAGAGGCCTATGGTGAAAAAGGAAATATCTTCCGTTCAAAACTGGAAAGAAGCTTTCTGAGAAACTGCTCTGTGTTCTGTTCATTCATCTCACAGAGTTACATCTTCCCCTTCAAGAAGCCTTTCGCTAAGGCTGTTCTTGTGGAATTTGCAAAGGGATATTTGGAAGCCCATAGAGGGCTATGGTGAAAAAGGAAATATCTTCCGATCAAAACTGGAAAGAAGCTTTCTGAGAAACTGCTCTGTGTTCTGTTAATTCATCTCACACAGTTACAACTTTCCCTTCAACAAGTCTTTTGCTAAGGCTGTTCTTGTGGAATTGGCAAAGGGATATTTGGAAGCCCTTAGAGGCCTATGGTGAAAAAGGAAATATCTTCCGTTCAATACTGGAAAGAAGCTTTCTGAGAAACTGCTCTGTGTTCTGTTCATTCATCTCACAGAGTTACATCTTCCCCTTCAAGAAGCCTTTCGCTAAGGCTGTTCTTGTGGAATTGGCAAAGGGATATTTGGAAGCCCATAGAGGGCTATGGTGAAAAAGGAAATATCTTCCGTTCAAAACTGGAAAGAAGCTTTCTGAGAAACTGCTCTGTGTTCTGTTAATTCATCTCACAGAGTTACATCTTTCCCTTCAAGAAGCCTTTCGCTAAGGCTGTTCTTGTGGAATTGGCAAATTGATATTTGGAAGCCCATAGAGGGCTTTGGTGAAAAAGGAAATATCTTCCGTTCAAAACTGGAAAGAAGCTTTCTGAGAAACTGCTTTGTGTTCTGTTAATTCATCTCACAAAGTTACATTTTTCACTTCAAGAAGCCTTTCGCTAAGGCTGTTCTTGTGGAATTGGCAAAGGGATATTTGGAAGCCCATAGAGGGCTATGGTGAAAAAGGAAATATCTTCCGTTCAAAATTGGCAAGAAGCTTTCTGAGAAACTGTTCTGTGTTCCCTTAATTCTTCTCACAGAGTTACATCTTTCCCTTCAAGAAGCCTTTCGCTAAGGCTGTTCTTGTGGAATTGGCAAAGGGATATTTGGAAGCCCATAGAGGGCTATGGTGAAAAAGGAAATATCTTCCGTTCAAAACTGGAAAGAAGCTTTCTGAGAAACTGCTCTGTGTTCTGTTAATTCATCACAGAGAGTTACATCTTTCCCTTCAAGAAGCCTTTCGCTAAGGCTTTTCTTGTGGAATTGGCAAAGGGATATTTGGAAGCCCTTAGAGGGCTATGGTGAAAAAGGAAATATCTTCCCTTCAAAAGTGGAAAGAAGCTGTCGGAGAAACTGCTCTGTGTTCTGTTCATTCATCTCACAGAGTTACATCTTTCCCTTCAAAAAGCCTTTCGCTAAGGCTGTTCTTGTGGAATTGGCTAAGGGATATTTGGAAGCCCATAGAGGCCTATGGTGAAAAAGGAAATATCTTCCGTTCAAAACTGGAAAGAAGCTTTCTGAGAAACTGCTCTGTGTTCTGTTAATTCATCTCACAGAGTTACATCTTTCCCTTCAAGAAGCCTTTCGCTAATACTGTTCTTGTGGAATTGGCAAAGGGATATTTGGAAGCCCATAGAGAGCTATGGTGAAAAAGGAAATATCTTCCGTTCAAAAGTGGAAAGAAGCTTTCTGAGTAACTGCTCTGTGTTCTGTTAATTCATCTCACAGAGTTACATCTTTCACTTCAAGAAGCCTGTCGCTAAGGCTGTTCTTGTGGAATTGGCAAAGGGATATTTGGAAGCCCATAGAGGGCTATGGTGAAAAGGGAAATATCTTCCGTTCAAAACTGGAAAGAAGCTTTCTGAGAAACTGCTCTGTGTTCTGTTAATTCATCTCACAGAGTTACATCTTTCCCTTCAAGAAGCCTTTCGCTAATACTGTTCTTGTGGAATTGGCAAAGGGATATTTGGAAGCCCATAGAGGGTAATGGTGAAAAAGGAAATAACTTCCGTTGAAAACTGGAAAGAAGCTTTCTGAGAAACGGCTCTGTGTTCTGTTAATTCATCTCACAGAGTTACAACTTTCCCTTCAACAAGCCGTTCGCTAAGGTTGTTCTTGTGGAATTGGCAAAGGGATATTTGGAAGCCCTTAGAGGCCTATGGTGAAAAAGGAAATATCTTCCGTTCAAAACTGGAAAGAAGCTTTCTGAGAAACTGCTCTGTGTTCTGTTCATTCATCTCACAAAGTTACATCTTCCCCTTCAAGAAGCCTTTCGCTAAGGCTGTTCTTGTGGAATTGGCAAAGTGATATTTGGAAGCCCATAGAGGGCTTTGGTGAAAAAGGAAATATCTTCCGTTCAAAACTGGAAAGAAGCTTTCTGAGAAACTGCTCTGTGTTCTGTTAATTCATCTCACAGAGTTACATCTTTCACTTCAAGAAGCCTTTCACTAAGGCTGTTCTTGTGGGATTGGCAAAGGGATATTTGGAAGCCCATAGAGGGCTATGGTGAAAAAGGAAATATCTTCCGTTCAAAACTGGCAAGAAGCTTTCTGAGAAACTGCTCTGTGTTCTCTTAATTCTTCTCACAGAGTTACATCTTTCCCTTCAAGAAGCCTTTCGCTAAGGCTGTTCTTGTGGAATTGGCAAAGGGATATTTGGAAGCCCATAGAGGGCTATGGTGAAAAAGGAAATATCTTCCGTTCAAAACTGGAAAGAAGCTTTCTGAGAAACTGCTCTGTGTTCTGTTAATTCATCACAGAGAGTTACATCTTTCTTTCAAAAAGCCTTTCGCTAAGGCTATTCTTGTGGAATTGGCAAAGGGATATTTGGAAGCCCATAGAGGGCTATGGTGAAAAAGGAAATATCTTCCGTTCAAAACTGGAAAGAAGCTTTCTGAGAAACTGCTCTGTGTTCTCTTAATTCATCTCACAGAGTTACATCTTTCCCTTCAAGAAGCCTTTCGCTAAGGCTTTTCTTGTGGAATTGGCAAAGGGATATTTGGAAGCCCATAGAGGGCTATGGTGAAAAAGGAAATATCTTCCGTTCAAAACTGGAAAGAAGCTGTCGGAGAAACTGCTCTGTGTTCTGTTAATTCATCTCACAGAGTTATATCTTTCCCTTCAAGAAGCCTTTCGCTAAGGCTGTTCTTGTGGAATTGGCAAAGGGATACTTGGAAGCCCATAGAGGGCTATGGTGAAAAAGGAAATATCTTCCGTTCAAAAGTGGAAAGAAGCTTTCTGAGTAACTGCTCTGTGTTCTGTTAATTCATCTCACAGAGTTACATCTTTCACTTCAAGAAGCCTGTCGCTAAGGCTGTTCTTGTGGAATTGGCAAAGGGATATTTGGAAGCTCATAGAGGGCTATGGTGAAAAGGGAAATATCTTCAGTTCAAAACTGGAAAGAAGCTTTCTGAGAAACTGCTCTGTGTTCTGTTAATTCATCTCCCAGAGTTACATCTTTCCCTTCAAGAAGCCTTTCGCTAAGGCTGTTCTTGTGGAATTGGCAAAGGGATATTTGGAAGCCCTTAGAGGCCTATGGTGAAAAAGGAAATATCTTCCGTTCAAAACTGGAAAGAAGCTTTCTGAGAAACTGCTCTGTGTTCTGTTCATTCATCTCACAGAGTTACATCTTCCCCTTCATGAAGCCTTTCGCTAAGGCTGTTCTTGTGGAATTGGCAAAGGGATATTTGGAAGCCCATAGAGGGCTATGGTGAAAAAGGAAATATCTTCCGTTCAAAACTGGAAAGAAGCTTTCTGAGAAACTGCTCTGTGTTCTGTTAATTCATCTCACAGAGTTACAACTTTCCCTTCAACAAGCCTTTCGCTAAGGCTGTTCTTGTGGAATTGGCAAAGGGATATTTGGAAGCCCTTAGAGGCCTATGGTGAAAAAGGAAATATCTTCCGTTCAAAACTGGCAAGAAGCTTTCTGAGAAACTGCTCTGTGTTCTGTTCATTCATCTCACAGAGTTACATCTTCCCCTTCAAGAAGCCTTTCGCTAAGGCTGTTCTTGTGGAATTGGCAAAGGGATATTTGGAAGCCCATAGAGGGCTATGGTGAAAAAGGAAATATCTTCCGTTCAAAACTGGAAAGAAGCTTTCTGAGAAACTGCTCTGTGTTCTGTTCATTCATCTCACAGAGTTACATCTTCCCCTTCAAGAAGCCTTTCGCTAAGGCTGTTCTTGTGGAATTGGCAAAGGGATATTTGGAAGCCCATAGAGGGCTATGGTGAAAAAGGAAATAACTTCCGTTCAAAACTGGAAAGAAGCTTTCTGAGGAACTGCTCTGTGTTCTGTTAATTCATCTCACAGAGTTACATCTTTCCCTTCAAGAAGCCTTTCGCTAAGGCTGTTCTTGTGGAATTGGCTAAGGGATATTTGGAAGCCCATAGAGGGCTTTGGTGAAAAAGGAAATATCTTCCGTTCAAAACTGGAAAGAAGCTTTCTGAGAAACTGCTCTGTGTTCTGTTAAATCATCACAGAGAGTTACATCTTTCCCTTCAAGAAGCCTTTCGCTAAGGCTATTCTTGTGGAATTTGCAAAGGGATATTTGGAAGCCCATAGAGGGCTATGGTGAAAAAGGAAATATCTTCCGTTCAAAACTGGAAAGAAGCTTTCTGAGAAACTGCTCTGTGTTCTCTTAATTCATCTCATAGAGTTACATCGTTCCCTTCAAGAGGCCTTTCGCTAAGGCTTTTCTTGTGGAATTGGCAAAGGGATATTTGGAAGCCCATAGAGGGCTATGGTGAAAAAGGAAATATCTTCCGTTCAAAAGTGGAAAGAAGCTGTCGGAGAAACTGCTCTGTGTTCTGTTAATTCATCTCACAGAGTTATATCTTTCCCTTCAAGAAGCCTTTCGCTAAGGCTGTTCTTGTGGAATTGGCAAAGGGATACTTGGAAGCCCATAGAGGGCTATGGTGAAAAAGGAAATATCTTCCGTTCAAAAGTGGAAAGAAGCTTTCTGAGTAACTGCTCTGTGTTCTGTTAATTCATCTCACAGAGTTACATCTTTCACTTCAAGAAGCCTGTCGCTAAGGCTGTTCTTGTGGAATTGGCAAAGGGATATTTGGAAGCCCATAGAGGGCTATGGTGAAAAGGGAAATATCTTCAGTTCAAAACTGGAAAGAAGCTTTCTGAGAAACTGCTCTGTGTTCTGTTAATTCATCTCCCAGAGTTACATCTTTCCCTTCAAGAAGCCTTTCGCTAAGGCTGTTCTTGTGGAATTGGCAAAGGGATATTTGGAAGCCCTTAGAGGCCTATGGTGAAAAAGGAAATATCTTCCGTTCAAAACTGGAAAGAAGCTTTCTGAGAAACTGCTCTGTGTTCTGTTCATTCATCTCACAGAGTTACATCTTCCCCTTCAAGAAGCCTTTCGCTAAGGCTGTTCTTGTGGAATTGGCAAAGGGATATTTGGAAGCCCATAGAGGGCTATGGTGAAAAAGGAAATATCTTCCGTTCAAAATTGGAAAGAAGCTTTCTGAGAAACTGCTCTGTGTTCTGTTAATTCATCTCACACAGTTACAACTTTCCCTTCAACAAGCCTTTCGCTAAGGCTGTTCTTGTGGAATTGGCAAAGGGATATTTGGAAGCCCTTAGAGGCCTATGGTGAAAAAGGAAATATCTTCCGTTCAAAACTGGAAAGAAGCTTTCTGAGAAACTGCTCTGTGTTCTGTTCATTCATCTCACAGAGTTACATCTTCCCCTTCATGAAGCGTTTCGCTAAGGCTGTTCTTGTGGAATTGGCAAAGGGATATTTGGAAGCCCATAGAGGGCTATGGTGAAAAAGGAAATATCTTCCGTTCAAAACTGGAAAGAAGCTTTCTGAGAAACTGCTCTGTGTTCTGTTAATTCATCTCACAGAGTTACAACTTTCCCTTCAGCAAGCCTCTCGCTAAGGGTGTTCTTGTGGAATTGGCAAAGGGATATTTGGAAGCCCTTAGAGGCCTATGGTGAAAAAGGAAATATCTTCCGTTCAAAACTGGAAAGAAGCTTTCTGAGAAACTGCTCTGTGTTCTGTTAATTCATCTCACACAGTTACAACTTTCCCTTCAACAAGCCTTTCGCTAAGGCTGTTCTTGTGGAATTGGCAAAGGGATATTTGGAAGCCCTTAGAGGCCTATGGTGAAAAAGGAAATATCTTCCGTTCAAAACTGGAAAGAAGCTTTCTGAGAAACTGCTCTGTGTTCTGTTCATTCATCTCACAGAGTTACATCTTCCCCTTCAAGAAGCCTTTCGCTAAGGCTGTTCTTGTGGAATTGGCAAAGGGATATTTGGAAGCCCATAGAGGGCTATGGTGAAAAAGGAAATATCTTCCGTTCAAAACTGGAAAGAAGCTTTCTGAGAAACTGCTCAGTGTTCTGTTAATTCATCTCACACAGTTACAACTTTCCCTTCAACAAGCCGTTCGCTAAGGTTGTTCTTGTGGAATTGGCAAAGGGATATTTGGAAGCCCTTAGAGGCCTATGGTGAAAAAGGAAATATCTTCCGTTCAAAACTGGAAAGAAGCTTTCTGAGAAACTGCTCTGTGTTCTGTTCATTCATCTCACAGAGTTACATCTTCCCCTTCAAGAAGCCTTTCGCTAAGGCTGTTCTTGTGGAATTGGCAAAGTGATATTTGGAAGCCCATAGAGGGCTTTGGTGAAAAAGGAAATATCTTCCGTTCAAAATTGGCAAGAAGCTTTCTGAGAAACTGCTCTGTGTTCTGTTAATTCATCTCACAGAGTTACATCTTTCACTTCAAGAAGCCTTTCGCTAAGGCTGTTCTTGTGGAATTGGCAAAGGGATATTTGGAAGCCCATAGAGGGCTATGGTGAAAAAGGAAATATCTTCCGTTCAAAACTGGCAAGAAGCTTTCTGAGAAACTGCTCTGTGTTCTCTTAATTCTTCTCACAGAGTTACATCTTTCCCTTCAAGAAGCCTTTCGCTAAGGCTGTTCTTGTGGAATTGGCAAAGGGATATTTGGAAGCCCATAGAGGGCTATGGTGAAAAAGGAAATATCTTCCGTTCAAAACTGGAAAGAAGCTTTCTGAGAAACTGCTCTGTGTTCTGTTATTTCATCACAGAGAGTTACATCTTTCCTTTCAAAAAGCCTTTCGCTAAGGCTATTCTTGTGGAATTGACAAAGGGATATTTGGAAGCCCATAGAGGGCTATGGTGAAAAAGGAAATATCTTCCGTTCAAAACTGGAAAGAAGCTTTCTGAGAAACTGCTCTGTGTTCTGTTCATTCATCTCACAGAGTTACATCTTTCCCTTCAAGAAGCCTTTCGCTAAGGCTTTTCTTGTGGAATTGGCAAAGGGATATTTGGAAGCCCATAGAGGGCTATGGTGAAAAAGGAAATATCTTCCGTTCAAAACTGGAAAGAAGCTGTCGGAGAAACTGCTCTGTGTTCTGTTAATTCATCTCACAGAGTTATATCTTTCCCTTCAAGAAGCCTTTCGCTAAGGCTGTTCTTGTGGAATTGGCAAAGGGATACTTGGAAGCCTATAGAGGGCTATGGTGAAAAAGGAAATATCTTCCGTTCAAAAGTGGAAAGAAGCTTTCTGAGTAACTGCTCTGTGTTCTGTTAATTCATCTCACAGAGTTACATCTTTCACTTCAAGAAGCCTGTCGCTAAGGCTGTTCTTGTGGAATTGGCAAAGGGATATTTGGAAGCCCATAGAGGGCTATGGTGAAAAGGGAAATATCTTCAGTTCAAAACTGGAAAGAAGCTTTCTGAGAAACTGCTCTGTGTTCTGTTATTTCATCTCCCAGAGTTACATCTTTCCCTTCAACAAGCCTTTCGCTAAGGCTGTTCTTTTGGAATTGGCAAAGGGATATTTGGAAGCCCTTAGAGGCCTATGGTGAAAAAGGAAATATCTTCCGTTCAAAACTGGAAAGAAGCTTTCTGAGAAACTGCTCTGTGTTCTGTTCATTCATCTCACAGAGTTACATCTTCCCCTTCAAGAAGCCTTTCGCTAAGGCTGTTCTTGTGGAATTGGCAAAGGGATATTTGGAAGCCCATAGAGGGCTATGGTGAAAAAGGAAATATCTTCCGTTCAAAAGTGGAAAGAAGCTTTCTGAGAAACTGCTCTGTGTTCTGTTAATTCATCTCACACAGTTACAACTTTCCCTTCAACAAGCCTTTCGCTAAGGCTGTTCTTGTGGAATTGGCAAAGGGATATTTGGAAGCCCTTAGAGGCCTATGGTGAAAAAGGAAATATCTTCGTTCAAAACTGGAAAGAAGCTTTCTGAGAAACTGCTCTGTGTTCTGTTCATTCATCTCACAGAGTTACATCTTCCCCTTCAAGAAGCCTTTCGCTAAGGCTGTTCTTGTGGAATTTGCAAAGGGATATTTGGAAGCCCATAGAGGGCTATGGTGAAAAAGGAAATATCTTCCGATCAAAACTGGAAAGAAGCTTTCTGAGAAACTGCTCTGTGTTCTGTTAATTCATCTCACACAGTTACAACTTTCCCTTCAACAAGTCTTTTGCTAAGGCTGTTCTTGTGGAATTGGCAAAGGGATATTTGGAAGCCCTTAGAGGCCTATGGTGAAAAAGGAAATATCTTCCGTTCAAAACTGGAAAGAAGCTTTCTGAGAAACTGCTCTGTGTTCTGTTCATTCATCTCACAGAGTTACATCTTCCCCTTCAAGAAGCCTTTCGCTAAGGCTGTTCTTGTGGAATTGGCAAAGGGATATTTGGAAGCCCATAGAGGGCTATGGTGAAAAAGGAAATATCTTCCGTTCAAAACTGGAAAGAAGCTTTCTGAGAAACTGCTCTGTGTTCTGTTAATTCATCTCACAGAGTTACATCTTTCCCTTCAAGAAGCCTTTCGCTAAGGCTGTTCTTGTGGAATTGGCAAAGGGATATTTGGAAGCCCATAGAGGGCTATGGTGAAAAAGGAAATATCTTCCGTTCAAAACTGGCAAGAAGCTTTCTGAGAAACTGCTCTGTGTTCTCTTAATTCTTCTCACAGAGTTACATCTTTCCCTTCTAGAAGCCTTTCGCTAAGGCTGTTCTTGTGGAATTGGCAAAGGGATATTTGGAAGCCCATAGAGGGCTATGGTGAAAAAGGAAATATCTTCCGTTCAAAACTGGAAAGAAGCTTTCTGAGAAACTGCTCTGTGTTCTGTTAATTCATCACAGAGAGTTACATCTTTCCTTTCAAAAAGCCTTTCGCTAAGGCTATTCTTGTGGAATTGACAAAGGGATATTTGGAAGCCCATAGAGGGCTATGGTGAAAAAGGAAATATCTTCCGTTCAAAACTGGAAAGAAGCTTTCTGAGAAACTGCTCTGTGTTCTGTTCATTCATCTCACAGAGTTACATCTTTCCCTTCAAGAAGCCTTTCGCTAAGGCTTTTCTTGTGGAATTGGCAAAGGGATATTTGGAAGCCCATAGAGGGCTATGGTGAAAAAGGAAATATCTTCCGTTCAAAACTGGAAAGAAGCTGTCGGAGAAACTGCTCTGTGTTCTGTTAATTCATCTCACAGAGTTATATCTTTCCCTTCAAGAAGCCTTTCGCTAAGGCTGTTCTTGTGGAATTGGCAAAGGGATACTTGGAAGCCTATAGAGGGCTATGGTGAAAAAGGAAATATCTTCCGTTCAAAAGTGGAAAGAAGCTTTCTGAGTAACTGCTCTGTGTTCTGTTAATTCATCTCACAGAGTTACATCTTTCACTTCAAGAAGCCTGTCGCTAAGGCTGTTCTTGTGGAATTGGCAAAGGGATATTTGGAAGCCCATAGTGGGCTATGGTGAAAAGGGAAATATCTTCCGTTCAAAACTGGAAAGAAGCTTTCTGAGAAACTGCTCTGTGTTCTGTTAATTCATCTCCCAGAGTTACATCTTTCCCTTCAACAAGCCTTTCGCTAAGGCTGTTCTTGTGGAATTGGCAAAGGGATATTTGGAAGCCCTTAGAGGCCTATGGTGAAAAAGGAAATATCTTCCGTTCAAAACTGGAAAGAAGCTTTCTGAGAAACTGCTCTGTGTTCTGTTCATTCATCTCACAGAGTTACATCTTCCCCTTCAAGAAGCCTTTCGCTAAGGCTGTTCTTGTGGAATTGGCAAAGGGATATTTGGAAGCCCATAGAGGGCTATCGTGAAAAAGGAAATATCTTCCGTTCAAAAGTGGAAAGAAGCTTTCTGAGAAACTGCTCTGTGTTCTGTTAATTCATCTCACACAGTTACAACTTTCCCTTCAACAAGCCTTTCGCTAAGGCTGTTCTTGTGGAATTGGCAAAGGGATATTTGGAAGCCCTTAGAGGCCTATGGTGAAAAAGGAAATATCTTCCGTTCAAAACTGGAAAGAAGCTTTCTGAGAAACTGCTCTGTGTTCTGTTCATTCATCTCACAGAGTTACATCTTCCCCTTCAAGAAGCCTTTCGCTAAGGCTGTTCTTGTGGAATTTGCAAAGGGATATTTGGAAGCCCATAGAGGGCTATGGTGAAAAAGGAAATATCTTCCGATCAAAACTGGAAAGAAGCTTTCTGAGAAACTGCTCTGTGTTCTGTTAATTCATCTCACACAGTTACAACTTTCCCTTCAACAAGTCTTTTGCTAAGGCTGTTCTTGTGGAATTGGCAAAGGGATATTTGGAAGCCCTTAGAGGCCTATGGTGAAAAAGGAAATATCTTCCGTTCAAAACTGGAAAGAAGCTTTCTGAGAAACTGCTCTGTGTTCTGTTCATTCATCTCACAGAGTTACATCTTCCCCTTCAAGAAGCCTTTCGCTAAGGCTGTTCTTGTGGAATTGGCAAAGGGATATTTGGAAGCCCATAGAGGGCTATGGTGAAAAAGGAAATATCTTCCGTTCAAAACTGGAAAGAAGCTTTCTGAGAAACTGCTCTGTGTTCTGTTAATTCATCTCACAGAGTTACATCTTTCCCTTCAAGAAGCCTTTCGCTAAGGCTGTTCTTGTGGAATTGGCAAATTGATATTTGGAAGCCCATAGAGGGCTTTGGTGAAAAAGGAAATATCTTCCGTTCAAAACTGGAAAGAAGCTTTCTGAGAAACTGCTTTGTGTTCTGTTAATTCATCTCACAGAGTTACATTTTTCACTTCAAGAAGCCTTTCGCTAAGGCTGTTCTTGTGGAATTGGCAAAGGGATATTTGGAAGCCCATAGAGGGCTATGGTGAAAAAGGAAATATCTTCCGTTCAAAATTGGCAAGAAGCTTTCTGAGAAACTGTTCTGTGTTCCCTTAATTCTTCTCACAGAGTTACATCTTTCCCTTCAAGAAGCCTTTCGCTAAGGCTGTTCTTGTGGAATTGGCAAAGGGATATTTGGAAGCCCATAGAGGGCTATGGTGAAAAAGGAAATATCTTCCGTTCAAAACTGGAAAGAAGCTTTCTGAGAAACTGCTCTGTGTTCTGTTAATTCATCACAGAGAGTTACATCTTTCCCTTCAAGAAGCCTTTCGCTAAGGCTTTTCTTGTGGAATTGGCAAAGGGATATTTGGAAGCCCTTAGAGGGCTATGGTGAAAAAGGAAATATCTTCCCTTCAAAAGTGGAAAGAAGCTGTCGGAGAAACTGCTCTGTGTTCTGTTAATTCATCTCACAGAGTTACATCTTTCCCTTCAAAAAGCCTTTCGCTAAGGCTGTTCTTGTGGAATTGGCTAAGGGATATTTGGAAGCCCATAGAGGCCTATGGTGAAAAAGGAAATATCTTCCGTTCAAAACTGGAAAGAAGCTTTCTGAGAAACTGCTCTGTGTTCTGTTAATTCATCTCACAGAGTTACATCTTTCCCTTCAAGAAGCCTTTCGCTAATACTGTTCTTGTGGAATTGGCAAAGGGATATTTGGAAGCCCATAGAGAGCTATGGTGAAAAAGGAAATATCTTCCGTTCAAAAGTGGAAAGAAGCTTTCTGAGTAACTGCTCTGTGTTCTGTTAATTCATCTCACAGAGTTACATCTTTCACTTCAAGAAGCCTGTCGCTAAGGCTGTTCTTGTGGAATTGGCAAAGGGATATTTGGAAGCCCATAGAGGGCTATGGTGAAAAGGGAAATATCTTCCGTTCAAAACTGGAAAGAAGCTTTCTGAGAAACTGCTCTGTGTTCTGTTAATTCATCTCACAGAGTTACATCTTTCCCTTCAAGAAGCCTTTCGCTAATACTGTTCTTGTGGAATTGGCAAAGGGATATTTGGAAGCCCATAGAGGGTAATGGTGAAAAAGGAAATAACTTCCGTTGAAAACTGGAAAGAAGCTTTCTGAGAAACGGCTCTGTGTTCTGTTAATTCATCTCACAGAGTTACAACTTTCCCTTCAACAAGCCGTTCGCTAAGGTTGTTCTTGTGGAATTGGCAAAGGGATATTTGGAAGCCCTTAGAGGCCTATGGTGAAAAAGGAAATATCTTCCGTTCAAAACTGGAAAGAAGCTTTCTGAGAAACTGCTCTGTGTTCTGTTCATTCATCTCACAAAGTTACATCTTCCCCTTCAAGAAGCCTTTCGCTAAGGCTGTTCTTGTGGAATTGGCAAAGTGATATTTGGAAGCCCATAGAGGGCTTTGGTGAAAAAGGAAATATCTTCCGTTCAAAACTGGAAAGAAGCTTTCTGAGAAACTGCTCTGTGTTCTGTTAATTCATCTCACAGAGTTACATCTTTCACTTCAAGAAGCCTTTCGCTAAGGCTGTTCTTGTGGGATTGGCAAAGGGATATTTGGAAGCCCATAGAGGGCTATGGTGAAAAAGGAAATATCTTCCGTTCAAAACTGGCAAGAAGCTTTCTGAGAAACTGCTCTGTGTTCTCTTAATTCTTCTCACAGAGTTACATCTTTCCCTTCAAGAAGCCTTTCGCTAAGGCTGTTCTTGTGGAATTGGCAAAGGGATATTTGGAAGCCCATAGAGGGCTATGGTGAAAAAGGAAATATCTTCCGTTCAAAACTGGAAAGAAGCTTTCTGAGAAACTGCTCTGTGTTCTGTTAATTCATCACAGAGAGTTACATCTTTCTTTCAAAAAGCCTTTCGCTAAGGCTATTCTTGTGGAATTGGCAAAGGGATATTTGGAAGCCCATAGAGGGCTATGGTGAAAAAGGAAATATCTTCCGTTCAAAACTGGAAAGAAGCTTTCTGAGAAACTGCTCTGTGTTCTCTTAATTCATCTCACAGAGTTACATCTTTCCCTTCAAGAAGCCTTTCGCTAAGGCTTTTATTGTGGAATTGGCAAAGGGATATTTGGAAGCCCATAGAGGGCTATGGTGAAAAAGGAAATATCTTCCGTTCAAAACTGGAAAGAAGCTGTCGGAGAAACTGCTCTGTGTTCTGTTAATTCATCTCACAGAGTTATATCTTTCCCTTCAAGAAGCCTTTCGCTAAGGCTGTTCTTGTGGAATTGGCAAAGGGATACTTGGAAGCCCATAGAGGGCTATGGTGAAAAAGGAAATATCTTCCGTTCAAAAGTGGAAAGAAGCTTTCTGAGTAACTGCTCTGTGTTCTGTTAATTCATCTCACAGAGTTACATCTTTCACTTCAAGAAGCCTGTCGCTAAGGCTGTTCTTGTGGAATTGGCAAAGGGATATTTGGAAGCTCATAGAGGGCTATGGTGAAAAGGGAAATATCTTCAGTTCAAAACTGGAAAGAAGCTTTCTGAGAAACTGCTCTGTGTTCTGTTAATTCATCTCCCAGAGTTACATCTTTCCCTTCAAGAAGCCTTTCGCTAAGGCTGTTCTTGTGGAATTGGCAAAGGGATATTTGGAAGCCCTTAGAGGCCTATGGTGAAAAAGGAAATATCTTCCGTTCAAAACTGGAAAGAAGCTTTCTGAGAAACTGCTCTGTGTTCTGTTCATTCATCTCACAGAGTTACATCTTCCCCTTCATGAAGCCTTTCGCTAAGGCTGTTCTTGTGGAATTGGCAAAGGGATATTTGGAAGCCCATAGAGGGCTATGGTGAAAAAGGAAATATCTTCCGTTCAAAACTGGAAAGAAGCTTTCTGAGAAACTGCTCTGTGTTCTGTTAATTCATCTCACAGAGTTACAACTTTCCCTTCAACAAGCCTTTCGCTAAGGCTGTTCTTGTGGAATTGGCAAAGGGATATTTGGAAGCCCTTAGAGGCCTATGGTGAAAAAGGAAATATCTTCCGTTCAAAACTGGCAAGAAGCTTTCTGAGAAACTGCTCTGTGTTCTGTTCATTCATCTCACAGAGTTACATCTTCCCCTTCAAGAAGCCTTTCGCTAAGGCTGTTCTTGTGGAATTGGCAAAGGGATATTTGGAAGCCCATAGAGGGCTATGGTGAAAAAGGAAATATCTTCCGTTCAAAACTGGAAAGAAGCTTTCTGAGAAACTGCTCTGTGTTCTGTTCATTCATCTCACAGAGTTACTTCTTCCCCTTCAAGAAGCCTTTCGCTAAGGCTGTTCTTGTGGAATTGGCAAAGGGATATTTGGAAGCCCATAGAGGGCTATGGTGAAAAAGGAAATAACTTCCGTTCAAAACTGGAAAGAAGCTTTCTGAGGAACTGCTCTGTGTTCTGTTAATTCATCTCACAGAGTTACATCTTTCCCTTCAAGAAGCCTTTCGCTAAGGCTGTTCTTGTGGAATTGGCTAAGGGATATTTGGAAGCCCATAGAGGGCTTTGGTGAAAAAGGAAATATCTTCCGTTCAAAACTGGAAAGAAGCTTTCTGAGAAACTGCTCTGTGTTCTGTTAATTCATCACAGAGAGTTACATCTTTCCCTTCAAGAAGCCTTTCGCTAAGGCTTTTCTTGTGGAATTGGCAAAGGGATATTTGGAAGCCCTTAGAGGGCTATGGTGAAAAAGGAAATATCTTCCCTTCAAAAGTGGAAAGAAGCTGTCGGAGAAACTGCTCTGTGTTCTGTTAATTCATCTCACAGAGTTACATCTTTCCCTTCAAAAAGCCTTTCGCTAAGGCTGTTCTTGTGGAATTGGCTAAGGGATATTTGGAAGCCCATAGAGGCCTATGGTGAAAAAGGAAATATCTTCCGTTCAAAACTGGAAAGAAGCTTTCTGAGAAACTGCTCTGTGTTCTGTTAATTCATCTCACAGAGTTACATCTTTCCCTTCAAGAAGCCTTTCGCTAATACTGTTCTTGTGGAATTGGCAAAGGGATATTTGGAAGCCCATAGAGAGCTATGGTGAAAAAGGAAATATCTTCCGTTCAAAAGTGGAAAGAAGCTTTCTGAGTAACTGCTCTGTGTTCTGTTAATTCATCTCACAGAGTTACATCTTTCACTTCAAGAAGCCTGTCGCTAAGGCTGTTCTTGTGGAATTGGCAAAGGGATATTTGGAAGCCCATAGAGGGCTATGGTGAAAAGGGAAATATCTTCCGTTCAAAACTGGAAAGAAGCTTTCTGAGAAACTGCTCTGTGTTCTGTTGATTCATCTCACAGAGTTACATCTTTCCCTTCAAGAAGCCTTTCGCTAATACTGTTCTTGTGGAATTGGCAAAGGGATATTTGGAAGCCCATAGAGGGTAATGGTGAAAAAGGAAATAACTTCCGTTGAAAACTGGAAAGAAGCTTTCTGAGAAACGGCTCTGTGTTCTGTTAATTCATCTCACAGAGTTACAACTTTCCCTTCAACAAGCCGTTCGCTAAGGTTGTTCTTGTGGAATTGGCAAAGGGATATTTGGAAGCCCTTAGAGGCCTATGGTGAAAAAGGAAATATCTTCCGTTCAAAACTGGAAAGAAGCTTTCTGAGAAACTGCTCTGTGTTCTGTTCATTCATCTCACAAAGTTACATCTTCCCCTTCAAGAAGCCTTTCGCTAAGGCTGTTCTTGTGGAATTGGCAAAGTGATATTTGGAAGCCCATAGAGGGCTTTGGTGAAAAAGGAAATATCTTCCGTTCAAAACTGGAAAGAAGCTTTCTGAGAAACTGCTCTGTGTTCTGTTAATTCATCTCACAGAGTTACATCTTTCACTTCAAGAAGCCTTTCGCTAAGGCTGTTCTTGTGGGATTGGCAAAGGGATATTTGGAAGCCCATAGAGGGCTATGGTGAAAAAGGAAATATCTTCCGTTCAAAACTGGCAAGAAGCTTTCTGAGAAACTGCTCTGTGTTCTCTTAATTCTTCTCACAGAGTTACATCTTTCCCTTCAAGAAGCCTTTCGCTAAGGCTGTTCTTGTGGAATTGGCAAAGGGATATTTGGAAGCCCATAGAGGGCTATGGTGAAAAAGGAAATATCTTCCGTTCAAAACTGGAAAGAAGCTTTCTGAGAAACTGCTCTGTGTTCTGTTAATTCATCACAGAGAGTTACATCTTTCTTTCAAAAAGCCTTTCGCTAAGGCTATTCTTGTGGAATTGGCAAAGGGATATTTGGAAGCCCATAGAGGGCTATGGTGAAAAAGGAAATATCTTCCGTTCAAAACTGGAAAGAAGCTTTCTGAGAAACTGCTCTGTGTTCTCTTAATTCATCTCACAGAGTTACATCTTTCCCTTCAAGAAGCCTTTCGCTAAGGCTTTTCTTGTGGAATTGGCAAAGGGATATTTGGAAGCCCATAGAGGGCTATGGTGAAAAAGGAAATATCTTCCGTTCAAAACTGGAAAGAAGCTGTCGGAGAAACTGCTCTGTGTTCTGTTAATTCATCTCACAGAGTTATATCTTTCCCTTCAAGAAGCCTTTCGCTAAGGCTGTTCTTGTGGAATTGGCAAAGGGATACTTGGAAGCCCATAGAGGGCTATGGTGAAAAAGGAAATATCTTCCGTTCAAAAGTGGAAAGAAGCTTTCTGAGTAACTGCTCTGTGTTCTGTTAATTCATCTCACAGAGTTACATTTTTCACTTCAAGAAGCCTGTCGCTAAGGCTGTTCTTGTGGAATTGGCAAAGGGATATTTGGAAGCTCATAGAGGGCTATGGTGAAAAGGGAAATATCTTCAGTTCAAAACTGGAAAGAAGCTTTCTGAGAAACTGCTCTGTGTTCTGTTAATTCATCTCCCAGAGTTACATCTTTCCCTTCAAGAAGCCTTTCGCTAAGGCTGTTCTTGTGGAATTGGCAAAGGGATATTTGGAAGCCTTTAGAGGCCTATGGTGAAAAAGGAAATATCTTCCGTTCAAAACTGGAAAGAAGCTTTCTGAGAAACTGCTCTGTGTTCTGTTCATTCATCTCACAGAGTTACATCTTCCCCTTCAAGAAGCCTTTCGCTAAGGCTGTTCTTGTGGAATTGGCAAAGGGATATTTGGAAGCCCATAGAGGGCTATGGTGAAAAAGGAAATATCTTCCGTTCAAAACTGGAAAGAAGCTTTCTGAGAAACTGCTCTGTGTTCTGTTCATTCATCTCACAGAGTTACATCTTCCCCTTCAAGAAGCCTTTCGCTAAGGCTGTTCTTGTGGAATTGGCAAAGGGATATTTGGAAGCCCATAGAGGGCTATGGTGAAAAAGGAAATAACTTCCGTTCAAAACTGGAAAGAAGCTTTCTGAGGAACTGCTCTGTGTTCTGTTAATTCATCTCACAGAGTTACAAATTTCCCTTCAAGAAGCCTTTCGCTAAGGCTGTTCTTGTGGAATTGGCTAAGGGATATTTGGAAGCCCATAGAGGGCTTTGGTGAAAAAGGAAATATCTTCCGTTCAAAACTGGAAAGAAGCTTTCTGAGAAACTGCTCTGTGTTCTGTTAAATCATCACAGAGAGTTACATCTTTCCCTTCAAGAAGCCTTTCGCTAAGGCTATTCTTGTGGAATTTGCAAAGGGATATTTGGAAGCCCATAGAGGGCTATGGTGAAAAAGGAAATATCTTCCGTTCAAAACTGGAAAGAAGCTTTCTGAGAAACTGCTCTGTGTTCTCTTAATTCATCTCACACAGTTACAACTTTCCCTTCAACAAGCCTTTCGCTAAGGCTGTTCTTGTGGAATTGGCAAAGGAATATTTGGAAGCCCTTAGAGGCCTATGGTGAAAAAGGAAATATCTTCCGTTCAAAACTGGAAAGAAGCTTTCTGAGAAACTGCTCTGTGTTCTGTTCATTCATCTCACAGAGTTACATCTTCCCCTTCAAGAAGCCTTTCGCTAAGGCTGTTCTTGTGGAATTGGCAAAGGGATATTTGGAAGCCCATAGAGGGCTATGGTGAAAAAGGAAATATCTTCCGTTCAAAACTGGAAAGAAGCTTTCTGAGAAACTGCTCAGTGTTCTGTTAATTCATCTCACACAGTTACAACTTTCCCTTCAACAAGCCGTTCGCTAAGGTTGTTCTTGTGGAATTGGCAAAGGGATATTTGGAAGCCCTTAGAGGCCTATGGTGAAAAAGGAAATATCTTCCGTTCAAAACTGGAAAGAAGCTTTCTGAGAAACTGCTCTGTGTTCTGTTCATTCATCTCACAGAGTTACATCTTCCCCTTCAAGAAGCCTTTCGCTAAGGCTGTTCTTGTGGAATTGGCAAAGTGATATTTGGAAGCCCATAGAGGGCTTTGGTGAAAAAGGAAATATCTTCCGTTCAAAATTGGAAAGAAGCTTTCTGAGAAACTGCTCTGTGTTCTGTTAATTCATCTCACAGAGTTACATCTTTCACTTCAAGAAGCCTTTCGCTAAGGCTGTTCTTGTGGAATTGGCAAAGGGATATTTGGAAGCCCATAGAGGGCTATGGTGAAAAAGGAAATATCTTCCGTTCAAAACTGGCAAGAAGCTTTCTGAGAAACTGCTCTGTGTTCTCTTAATTCTTCTCACAGAGTTACATCTTTCCCTTCAAGAAGCCTTTCGCTAAGGCTGTTCTTGTGGAATTGGCAAAGGGATATTTGGAAGCCCATAGAGGGCTATGGTGAAAAAGGAAATATCTTCCGTTCAAAACTGGAAAGAAGCTTTCTGAGAAACTGCTCTGTGTTCTGTTAATTCATCACAGAGTGTTACATCTTTCCTTTCAAAAAGCCTTTCGCTAAGGCTATTCTTGTGGAATTGACAAAGGGATATTTGGAAGCCCATAGAGGGCTATGGTGAAAAAGGAAATATCTTCCGTTCAAAACTGGAAAGAAGCTTTCTGAGAAACTGCTCTGTGTTCTGTTCATTCATCTCACAGAGTTACATCTTTCCCTTCAAGAAGCCTTTCGCTAAGGCTTTTCTTGTGGAATTGGCAAAGGGATATTTGGAAGCCCATAGAGGGCTATGGTGAAAAAGGAAATATCTTCCGTTCAAAACTGGAAAGAAGCTGTCGGAGAAACTGCTCTGTGTTCTGTTAATTCATCTCACAGAGTTATATCTTTCCCTTCAAGAAGCCTTTCGCTAAGGCTGTTCTTGTGGAATTGGCAAAGGGATACTTGGAAGCCTATAGAGGGCTATGGTGAAAAAGGAAATATCTTCCGTTCAAAAGTGGAAAGAAGCTTTCTGAGTAACTGCTCTGTGTTCTGTTAATTCATCTCACAGAGTTACATCTTTCACTTCAAGAAGCCTGTCGCTAAGGCTGTTCTTGTGGAATTGGCAAAGGGATATTTGGAAGCCCATAGAGGGCTATGGTGAAAAGGGAAATATCTTCAGTTCAAAACTGGAAAGAAGCTTTCTGAGAAACTGCTCTGTGTTCTGTTATTTCATCTCCCAGAGTTACATCTTTCCCTTCAACAAGCCTTTCGCTAAGCCTGTTCTTTTGGAATTGGCAAAGGGATATTTGGAAGCCCTTAGAGGCCTATGGTGAAAAAGGAAATATCTTCCGTTCAAAACTGGAAAGAAGCTTTCTGAGAAACTGCTCTGTGTTCTGTTCATTCATCTCACAGAGTTACATCTTCCCCTTCAAGAAGCCTTTCGCTAAGGCTGTTCTTGTGGAATTGGCAAAGGGATATTTGGAAGCCCATAGAGGGCTATGGTGAAAAAGGAAATATCTTCCGTTCAAAAGTGGAAAGAAGCTTTCTGAGAAACTGCTCTGTGTTCTGTTAATTCATCTCACACAGTTACAACTTTCCCTTCAACAAGCCTTTCGCTAAGGCTGTTCTTGTGGAATTGGCAAAGGGATATTTGGAAGCCCTTAGAGGCCTATGGTGAAAAAGGAAATATCTTCGTTCAAAACTGGAAAGAAGCTTTCTGAGAAACTGCTCTGTGTTCTGTTCATTCATCTCACAGAGTTACATCTTCCCCTTCAAGAAGCCTTTCGCTAAGGCTGTTCTTGTGGAATTTGCAAAGGGATATTTGGAAGCCCATAGAGGGCTATGGTGAAAAAGGAAATATCTTCCGATCAAAACTGGAAAGAAGCTTTCTGAGAAACTGCTCTGTGTTCTGTTAATTCATCTCACACAGTTACAACTTTCCCTTCAACAAGTCTTTTGCTAAGGCTGTTCTTGTGGAATTGGCAAAGGGATATTTGGAAGCCCTTAGAGGCCTATGGTGAAAAAGGAAATATCTTCCGTTCAAAACTGGAAAGAAGCTTTCTGAGAAACTGCTCTGTGTTCTGTTCATTCATCTCACAGAGTTACATCTTCCCCTTCAAGAAGCCTTTCGCTAAGGCTGTTCTTGTGGAATTGGCAAAGGGATATTTGGAAGCCCATAGAGGGCTATGGTGAAAAAGGAAATATCTTCCGTTCAAAACTGGAAAGAAGCTTTCTGAGAAACTGCTCTGTGTTCTGTTAATTCATCTCACAGAGTTACATCTTTCCCTTCAAGAAGCCTTTCGCTAAGGCTGTTCTTGTGGAATTGGCAAAGGGATATTTGGAAGCCCATAGAGGGCTTTGGTGAAAAAGGAAATATCTTCCGTTCAAAACTGGAAAGAAGCTTTCTGAGAAACTGCTTTGTGTTCTGTTAATTCATCTCACAGAGTTACATTTTTCAGTTCAAGAAGCCTTTCGCTAAGGCTGTTCTTGTGGAATTGGCAAAGGGATATTTGGAAGCCCATAGAGGGCTATGGTGAAAAAGGAAATATCTTCCGTTCAAAATTGGCAAGAAGCTTTCTGAGAAACTGTTCTGTGTTCCCTTAATTCTTCTCACAGAGTTACATCTTTCCCTTCAAGAAGCCTTTCGCTAAGGCTGTTCTTGTGGAATTGGCAAAGGGATATTTGGAAGCCCATAGAGGGCTATGGTGAAAAAGGAAATATCTTCCGTTCAAAACTGGAAAGAAGCTTTCTGAGAAACTGCTCTGTGTTCTGTTAATTCATCACAGAGAGTTACATCTTTCCCTTCAAGAAGCCTTTCGCTAAGGCTTTTCTTGTGGAATTGGCAAAGGGATATTTGGAAGCCCTTAGAGGGCTATGGTGAAAAAGGAAATATCTTCCCTTCAAAAGTGGAAAGAAGCTGTCGGAGAAACTGCTCTGTGTTCTGTTAATTCATCTCACAGAGTTACATCTTTCCCTTCAAAAAGCCTTTCGCTAAGGCTGTTCTTGTGGAATTGGCAAAGGGATATTTGGAAGCCCATAGAGGCCTATGGTGAAAAAGGAAATATCTTCCGTTCAAAACTGGAAAGAAGCTTTCTGAGAAACTGCTCTGTGTTCTGTTAATTCATCTCACAGAGTTACATCTTTCCCTTCAAGAAGCCTTTCGCTAATACTGTTCTTGTGGAATTGGCAAAGGGATATTTGGAAGCCCATAGAGAGCTATGGTGAAAAAGGAAATATCTTCCGTTCAAAAGTGGAAAGAAGCTTTCTGAGTAACTGCTCTGTGTTCTGTTAATTCATCTCACAGAGTTACATCTTTCACTTCAAGAAGCCTGTCGCTAAGGCTGTTCTTGTGGAATTGGCAAAGGGATATTTGGAAGCCCATAGAGGGCTATGGTGAAAAGGGAAATATCTTCCGTTCAAAACTGGAAAGAAGCTTTCTGAGAAACTGCTCTGTGTTCTGTTAATTCATCTCACAGAGTTACATCTTTCCCTTCAAGAAGCCTTTCGCTAATACTGTTCTTGTGGAATTGGCAAAGGGATATTTGGAAGCCCATAAAGGGTAATGGTGAAAAAGGAAATAACTTCCGTTGAAAACTGGAAAGAAGCTTTCTGAGAAACGGCTCTGTGTTCTGTTAATTCATCTCACAGAGTTACAACTTTCCCTTCAACAAGCCGTTCGCTAAGGTTGTTCTTGTGGAATTGGCAAAGGGATATTTGGAAGCCCTTAGAGGCCTATGGTGAAAAAGGAAATATCTTCCGTTCAAAACTGGAAAGAAGCTTTCTGAGAAACTGCTCTGTGTTCTGTTCATTCATCTCACAAAGTTACATCTTCCCCTTCAAGAAGCCTTTCGCTAAGGCTGTTCTTGTGGAATTGGCAAAGTGATATTTGGAAGCCCATAGAGGGCTTTGGTGAAAAAGGAAATATCTTCCGTTCAAAACTGGAAAGAAGCTTTCTGAGAAACTGCTCTGTGTTCTGTTAATTCATCTCACAGAGTTACATCTTTCACTTCAAGAAGCCTTTCGCTAAGGCTGTTCTTGTGGGATTGGCAAAGGGATATTTGGAAGCCCATAGAGGGCTATGGTGAAAAAGGAAATATCTTCCGTTCAAAACTGGCAAGAAGCTTTCTGAGAAACTGCTCTGTGTTCTCTTAATTCTTCTCACAGAGTTACATCTTTCCCTTCAAGAAGCCTTTCGCTAAGGCTGTTCTTGTGGAATTGGCAAAGGGATATTTGGAAGCCCATAGAGGGCTATGGTGAAAAAGGAAATATCTTCCGTTCAAAACTGGAAAGAAGCTTTCTGAGAAACTGCTCTGTGTTCTGTTAATTCATCACAGAGAGTTACATCTTTCTTTCAAAAAGCCTTTCGCTAAGGCTATTCTTGTGGAATTGGCAAAGGGATATTTGGAAGCCCATAGAGGGCTATGGTGAAAAAGGAAATATCTTCCGTTCAAAACTGGAAAGAAGCTTTCTGAGAAACTGCTCTGTGTTCTCTTAATTCATCTCACAGAGTTACATCTTTCCCTTCAAGAAGCCTTTCGCTAAGGCTTTTCTTGTGGAATTGGCAAAGGGATATTTGGAAGCCCGTAGAGGGCTATGGTGAAAAAGGAAATATCTTCCGTTCAAAACTGGAAAGAAGCTGTCGGAGAAACTGCTCTGTGTTCTGTTAATTCATCTCACAGAGTTATATCTTTCCCTTCAAGAAGCCTTTCGCTAAGGCTGTTCTTGTGGAATTGGCAAAGGGATACTTGGAAGCCCATAGAGGGCTATGGTGAAAAAGGAAATATCTTCCGTTCAAAAGTGGAAAGAAGCTTTCTGAGTAACTGCTCTGTGTTCTGTTAATTCATCTCACAGAGTTACATCTTTCACTTCAAGAAGCCTGTCGCTAAGGCTGTTCTTGTGGAATTGGCAAAGGGATATTTGGAAGCTCATAGAGGGCTATGGTGAAAAGGGAAATATCTTCAGTTCAAAACTGGAAAGAAGCTTTCTGAGAAACTGCTCTGTGTTCTGTTAATTCATCTCCCAGAGTTACATCTTTCCCTTCAAGAAGCCTTTCGCTAAGGCTGTTCTTGTGGAATTGGCAAAGGGATATTTGGAAGCCCTTAGAGGCCTATGGTGAAAAAGGAAATATCTTCCGTTCAAAACTGGAAAGAAGCTTTCTGAGAAACTGCTCTGTGTTCTGTTCATTCATCTCACAGAGTTACATCTTCCCCTTCATGAAGCCTTTCGCTAAGGCTGTTCTTGTGGAATTGGCAAAGGGATATTTGGAAGCCCATAGAGGGCTATGGTGAAAAAGGAAATATCTTCCGTTCAAAACTGGAAAGAAGCTTTCTGAGAAACTGCTCTGTGTTCTGTTAATTCATCTCACAGAGTTACAACTTTCCCTTCAACAAGCCTTTCGCTAAGGCTGTTCTTGTGGAATTGGCAAAGGGATATTTGGAAGCCCTTAGAGGCCTATGGTGAAAAAGGAAATATCTTCCGTTCAAAACTGGAAAGAAGCTTTCTGAGAAACTGCTCTGTGTTCTGTTCATTCATCTCACAGAGTTACATCTTCCCCTTCAAGAAGCCTTTCGCTAAGGCTGTTCTTGTGGAATTGGCAAAGGGATATTTGGAAGCCCATAGAGGGCTATGGTGAAAAAGGAAATATCTTCCGTTCAAAACTGGAAAGAAGCTTTCTGAGAAACTGCTCTGTGTTCTGTTCATTCATCTCACAGAGTTACATCTTCCCCTTCAAGAAGCCTTTCGCTAAGGCTGTTCTTGTGGAATTGGCAAAGGGATATTTGGAAGCCCATAGAGGGCTATGGTGAAAAAGGAAATAACTTCCGTTCAGAACTGGAAAGAAGCTTTCTGAGAAACTGCTCTGTGTTCTGTTAATTCATCTCACAGAGTTACATCTTTCCCTTCAAGAAGCCTTTCGCTAAGGCTGTTCTTGTGGAATTGGCTAAGGGATATTTGGAAGCCCATAGAGGGCTTTGGTGAAAAAGGAAATATCTTCCGTTCAAAACTGGAAAGAAGCTTTCTGAGAAACTGCTCTGTGTTCTGTTAATTCATCACAGAGAGTTACATCTTTCCCTTCAAGAAGCCTTTCGCTAAGGCTATTCTTGTGGAATTTGCAAAGGGATATTTGGAAGCCCATAGAGGGCTATGGTGAAAAAGGAAATATCTTCCGTTCAAAACTGGAAAGAAGCTTTCTGAGAAACTGCTCTGTGTTCTCTTAATTCATCTCATAGAGTTACATCGTTCCCTTCAAGAGGCCTTTCGCTAAGGCTTTTCTTGTGGAATTGGCAAAGGGATATTTGGAAGCCCATAGAGGGCTATGGTGAAAAAGGAAATATCTTCCGTTCAAAAGTGGAAAGAAGCTGTCGGAGAAACTGCTCTGTGTTCTGTTAATTCATCTCACAGAGTTATATCTTTCCCTTCAAGAAGCCTTTCGCTAAGGCTGTTCTTGTGGAATTGGCAAAGGGATACTTGGAAGCCCATAGAGGGCTATGGTGAAAAAGGAAATATCTTCCGTTCAAAAGTGGAAAGAAGCTTTCTGAGTAACTGCTCTGTGTTCTGTTAATTCATCTCACAGAGTTACATCTTTCACTTCAAGAAGCCTGTCGCTAAGGCTGTTCTTGTGGAATTGGCAAAGGGATATTTGGAAGCCCATAGAGGGCTATGGTGAAAAGGGAAATATCTTCAGTTCAAAACTGGAAAGAAGCTTTCTGAGAAACTGCTCTGTGTTCTGTTAATTCATCTCCCAGAGTTACATCTTTTCCTTCAAGAAGCCTTTCGCTAAGGCTGTTCTTGTGGAATTGGCAAAGGGATATTTGGAAGCCCTTAGAGGCCTATGGTGAAAAAGGAAATATCTTCCGTTCAAAACTGGAAAGAAGCTTTCTGAGAAACTGCTCTGTGTTCTGTTCATTCATCTCACAGAGTTACATCTTCCCCTTCAAGAAGCCTTTCGCTAAGGCTGTTCTTGTGGAATTGGCAAAGGGATATTTGGAAGCCCATAGAGGGCTATGGTGAAAAAGGAAATATCTTCCGTTCAAAATTGGAAAGAAGCTTTCTGAGAAACTGCTCTGTGTTCTGTTAATTCATCTCACACAGTTACAACTTTCCCTTCAACAAGCCTTTCGCTAAGGCTGTTCTTGTGGAATTGGCAAAGGGATATTTGGAAGCCCTTAGAGGCCTATGGTGAAAAAGGAAATATCTTCCGTTCAAAACTGGAAAGAAGCTTTCTGAGAAACTGCTCTGTGTTCTGTTCATTCATCTCACAGAGTTACATCTTCCCCTTCATGAAGCGTTTCGCTAAGGCTGTTCTTGTGGAATTGGCAAAGGGATATTTGGAAGCCCATAGAGGGCTATGGTGAAAAAGGAAATATCTTCCGTTCAAAACTGGAAAGAAGCTTTCTGAGAAACTGCTCTGTGTTCTGTTAATTCATCTCACAGAGTTACAACTTTCCCTTCAGCAAGCCTTTCGCTAAGGCTGTTCTTGTGGAATTGGCAAAGGGATATTTGGAAGCCCTTAGAGGCCTATGGTGAAAAAGGAAATATCTTCCGTTCAAAACTGGAAAGAAGCTTTCTGAGAAACTGCTCTGTGTTCTGTTAATTCATCTCACACAGTTACAACTTTCCCTTCAACAAGCCTTTCGCTAAGGCTGTTCTTGTGGAATTGGCAAAGGGATATTTGGAAGCCCTTAGAGGCCTATGGTGAAAAAGGAAATATCTTCCGTTCAAAACTGGAAAGAAGCTTTCTGAGAAACTGCTCTGTGTTCTGTTCATTCATCTCACAGAGTTACATCTTCCCCTTCAAGAAGCCTTTCGCTAAGGCTGTTCTTGTGGAATTGGCAAAGGGATATTTGGAAGCCCATAGAGGGCTATGGTGAAAAAGGAAATATCTTCCGTTCAAAACTGGAAAGAAGCTTTCTGAGAAACTGCTCAGTGTTCTGTTAATTCATCTCACACAGTTACAACTTTCCCTTCAACAAGCCGTTCGCTAAGGTTGTTCTTGTGGAATTGGCAAAGGGATATTTGGAAGCCCTTAGAGGCCTATGGTGAAAAAGGAAATATCTTCCGTTCAAAACTGGAAAGAAGCTTTCTGAGAAACTGCTCTGTGTTCTGTTCATTCATCTCACAGAGTTACATCTTCCCCTTCAAGAAGCCTTTCGCTAAGGCTGTTCTTGTGGAATTGGCAAAGTGATATTTGGAAGCCCATAGAGGGCTTTGGTGAAAAAGGAAATATCTTCCGTTCAAAATTGGAAAGAAGCTTTCTGAGAAACTGCTCTGTGTTCTGTTAATTCATCTCACAGAGTTACATCTTTCACTTCAAGAAGCCTTTCGCTAAGGCTGTTCTTGTGGAATTGGCAAAGGGATATTTGGAAGCCCATAGAGGGCTATGGTGAAAAAGGAAATATCTTCCGTTCAAAACTGGCAAGAAGCTTTCTGAGAAACTGCTCTGTGTTCTCTTAATTCTTCTCACAGAGTTACATCTTTCCCTTCAAGAAGCCTTTCGCTAAGGCTGTTCTTGTGGAATTGGCAAAGGGATATTTGGAAGCCCATAGAGGGCTATGGTGAAAAAGGAAATATCTTCCGTTCAAAACTGGAAAGAAGCTTTCTGAGAAACTGCTCTGTGTTCTGTTAATTCATCACAGAGAGTTACATCTTTCCTTTCAAAAAGCCTTTCGCTAAGGCTATTCTTGTGGAATTGACAAAGGGATATTTGGAAGCCCATAGAGGGCTATGGTGAAAAAGGAAATATCTTCCGTTCAAAACTGGAAAGAAGCTTTCTGAGAAACTGCTCTGTGTTCTGTTCATTCATCTCACAGAGTTACATCTTTCCCTTCAAGAAGCCTTTCGCTAAGGCTTTTCTTGTGGATTTGGCAAAGGGATATTTGGAAGCCCATAGAGGGCTATGGTGAAAAAGGAAATATCTTCCGTTCAAAACTGGAAAGAAGCTGTCGGAGAAACTGCTCTGTGTTCTGTTAATTCATCTCACAGAGTTATATCTTTCCCTTCAAGAAGCCTTTCGCTAAGGCTGTTCTTGTGGAATTGGCAAAGGGATACTTGGAAGCCTATAGAGGGCTATGGTGAAAAAGGAAATATCTTCCGTTCAAAAGTGGAAAGAAGCTTTCTGAGTAACTGCTCTGTGTTCTGTTAATTCATCTCACAGAGTTACATCTTTCACTTCAAGAAGCCTGTCGCTAAGGCTGTTCTTGTGGAATTGGCAAAGGGATATTTGGAAGCCCATAGAGGGCTATGGTGAAAAGGGAAATATCTTCAGTTCAAAACTGGAAAGAAGCTTTCTGAGAAACTGCTCTGTGTTCTGTTAATTCATCTCCCAGAGTTACATCTTTCCCTTCAACAAGCCTTTCGCTAAGGCTGTTCTTGTGGAATTGGCAAAGGGATATTTGGAAGCCCTTAGAGGCCTATGGTGAAAAAGGAAATATCTTCCGTTCAAAACTGGAAAGAAGCTTTCTGAGAAACTGCTCTGTGTTCTGTTCATTCATCTCACAGAGTTACATCTTCCCCTTCAAGAAGCCTTTCGCTAAGGCTGTTCTTGTGGAATTGGCAAAGGGATATTTGGAAGCCCATAGAGCGCTATGGTGAAAAAGGAAATATCTTCCGTTCAAAATTGGAAAGAAGCTTTCTGAGAAACTGCTCTGTGTTCTGTTAATTCATCTCACACAGTTACAACTTTCCCTTCAACAAGCCTTTCGCTAAGGCTGTTCTTGTGGAATTGGCAAAGGGATATTTGGAAGCCCTTAGAGGCCTATGGTGAAAAAGGAAATATCTTCGTTCAAAACTGGAAAGAAGCTTTCTGAGAAACTGCTCTGTGTTCTGTTCATTCATCTCACAGAGTTACATCTTCCCCTTCAAGAAGCCTTTCGCTAAGGCTGTTCTTGTGGAATTTGCAAAGGGATATTTGGAAGCCCATAGAGGGCTATGGTGAAAAAGGAAATATCTTCCGATCAAAACTGGAAAGAAGCTTTCTGAGAAACTGCTCTGTGTTCTGCTAATTCATCTCACACAGTTACAACTTTCCCTTCAACAAGTCTTTTGCTAAGGCTGTTCTTGTGGAATTGGCAAAGGGATATTTGGAAGCCCTTAGAGGCCTATGGTGAAAAAGGAAATATCTTCCGTTCAAAACTGGAAAGAAGCTTTCTGAGAAACTGCTCTGTGTTCTGTTCATTCATCTCACAGAGTTACATCTTCCCCTTCAAGAAGCCTTTCGCTAAGGCTGTTCTTGTGGAATTGGCAAAGGGATATTTGGAAGCCCATAGAGGGCTATGGTGAAAAAGGAAATATCTTCCGTTCAAAACTGGAAAGAAGCTTTCTGAGAAACTGCTCTGTGTTCTGTTAATTCATCTCACAGAGTTACATCTTTCCCTTCAAGAAGCCTTTCGCTAAGGCTGTTCTTGTGGAATTGGCAAAGGGATATTTGGAAGCCCATAGAGGGCTTTGGTGAAAAAGGAAATACCTTCCGTTCAAAACTGGAAAGAAGCTTTCTGAGAAACTGCTTTGTGTTCTGTTAATTCATCTCACAGAGTTACATTTTTCAGTTCAAGAAGCCTTTCGCTAAGGCTGTTCTTGTGGAATTGGCAAAGGGATATTTGGAAGCCCATAGAGGGCTATGGTGAAAAAGGAAATATCTTCCGTTCAAAATTGGCAAGAAGCTTTCTGAGAAACTGTTCTGTGTTCCCTTAATTCTTCTCACAGAGTTACATCTTTCCCTTCAAGAAGCCTTTCGCTAAGGCTGTTCTTGTGGAATTGGCAAAGGGATATTTGGAAGCCCATAGAGGGCTATGGTGAAAAAGGAAATATCTTCCGTTCAAAACTGGAAAGAAGCTTTCTGAGAAACTGCTCTGTGTTCTGTTAATTCATCACAGAGAGTTACATCTTTCCCTTCAAGAAGCCTTTCGCTAAGGCTTTTCTTGTGGAATTGGCAAAGGGATATTTGGAAGCCCTTAGAGGGCTATGGTGAAAAAGGAAATATCTTCCCTTCAAAAGTGGAAAGAAGCTGTCGGAGAAACTGCTCTGTGTTCTGTTAATTCATCTCACAGAGTTACATCTTTCCCTTCAAAAAGCCTTTCGCTAAGGCTGTTCTTGTGGAATTGGCAAAGGGATATTTGGAAGCCCATAGAGGCCTATGGTGAAAAAGGAAATATCTTCCGTTCAAAACTGGAAAGAAGCTTTCTGAGAAACTGCTCTGTGTTCTGTTAATTCATCTCACAGAGTTACATCTTTCCCTTCAAGAAGCCTTTCGCTAATACTGTTCTTGTGGAATTGGCAAAGGGATATTTGGAAGCCCATAGAGAGCTATGGTGAAAAAGGAAATATCTTCCGTTCAAAAGTGGAAAGAAGCTTTCTGAGTAACTGCTCTGTGTTCTGTTAATTCATCTCACAGAGTTACATCTTTCACTTCAAGAAGCCTGTCGCTAAGGCTGTTCTTGTGGAATTGGCAAAGGGATATTTGGAAGCCCATAGAGGGCTATGGTGAAAAGGGAAATATCTTCCGTTCAAAACTGGAAAGAAGCTTTCTGAGAAACTGCTCTGTGTTCTGTTAATTCATCTCACAGAGTTACATCTTTCCCTTCAAGAAGCCTTTCGCTAATACTGTTCTTGTGGAATTGGCAAAGGGATATTTGGAAGCCCATAGAGGGTAATGGTGAAAAAGGAAATAACTTCCGTTGAAAACTGGAAAGAAGCTTTCTGAGAAACGGCTCTGTGTTCTGTTAATTCATCTCACAGAGTTACAACTTTCCCTTCAACAAGCCGTTCGCTAAGGTTGTTCTTGTGGAATTGGCAAAGGGATATTTGGAAGCCCTTAGAGGCCTATGGTGAAAAAGGAAATATCTTCCGTTCAAAACTGGAAAGAAGCTTTCTGAGAAACTGCTCTGTGTTCTGTTCATTCATCTCACAAAGTTACATCTTCCCCTTCAAGAAGCCTTTCGCTAAGGCTGTTCTTGTGGAATTGGCAAAGTGATATTTGGAAGCCCATAGAGGGCTTTGGTGAAAAAGGAAATATCTTCCGTTCAAAACTGGAAAGAAGCTTTCTGAGAAACTGCTCTGTGTTCTGTTAATTCATCTCACAGAGTTACATCTTTCACTTCAAGAAGCCTTTCGCTAAGGCTGTTCTTGTGGGATTGGCAAAGGGATATTTGGAAGCCCATAGAGGGCTATGGTGAAAAAGGAAATATCTTCCGTTCAAAACTGGCAAGAAGCTTTCTGAGAAACTGCTCTGTGTTCTCTTAATTCTTCTCACAGAGTTACATCTTTCCCTTCAAGAAGCCTTTCGCTAAGGCTGTTCTTGTGGAATTGGCAAAGGGATATTTGGAAGCCCATAGAGGGCTATGGTGAAAAAGGAAATATCTTCCGTTCAAAACTGGAAAGAAGCTTTCTGAGAAACTGCTCTGTGTTCTGTTAATTCATCACAGAGAGTTACATCTTTCTTTCAAAAAGCCTTTCGCTAAGGCTATTCTTGTGGAATTGGCAAAGGGATATTTGGAAGCCCATAGAGGGCTATGGTGAAAAAGGAAATATCTTCCGTTCAAAACTGGAAAGAAGCTTTCTGAGAAACTGCTCTGTGTTCTCTTAATTCATCTCACAGAGTTACATCTTTCCCTTCAAGAAGCCTTTCGCTAAGGCTTTTCTTGTGGAATTGGCAAAGGGATATTTGGAAGCCCATAGAGGGCTATGGTGAAAAAGGAAATATCTTCCGTTCAAAACTGGAAAGAAGCTGTCGGAGAAACTGCTCTGTGTTCTGTTAATTCATCTCACAGAGTTATATCTTTCCCTTCAAGAAGCCTTTCGCTAAGGCTGTTCTTGTGGAATTGGCAAAGGGATACTTGGAAGCCTATAGAGGGCTATGGTGAAAAAGGAAATATCTTCCGTTCAAAAGTGGAAAGAAGCTTTCTGAGTAACTGCTCTGTGTTCTGTTAATTCATCTCACAGAGTTACATCTTTCACTTCAAGAAGCCTGTCGCTAAGGCTGTTCTTGTGGAATTGGCAAAGGGATATTTGGAAGCCCATAGAGGGCTATGGTGAAAAGGGAAATATCTTCAGTTCAAAACTGGAAAGAAGCTTTCTGAGAAACTGCTCTGTGTTCTGTTAATTCATCTCCCAGAGTTACATCTTTCCCTTCAACAAGCCTTTCGCTAAGGCTGTTCTTGTGGAATTGGCAAAGGGATATTTGGAAGCCCTTAGAGGCCTATGGTGAAAAAGGAAATATCTTCCGTTCAAAACTGGAAAGAAGCTTTCTGAGAAACTGCTCTGTGTTCTGTTCATTCATCTCACAGAGTTACATCTTCCCCTTCAAGAAGCCTTTCGCTAAGGCTGTTCTTGTGGAATTGGCAAAGGGATATTTGGAAGCCCATAGAGCGCTATGGTGAAAAAGGAAATATCTTCCGTTCAAAATTGGAAAGAAGCTTTCTGAGAAACTGCTCTGTGTTCTGTTAATTCATCTCACACAGTTACAACTTTCCCTTCAACAAGCCTTTCGCTAAGGCTGTTCTTGTGGAATTGGCAAAGGGATATTTGGAAGCCCTTAGAGGCCTATGGTGAAAAAGGAAATATCTTCGTTCAAAACTGGAAAGAAGCTTTCTGAGAAACTGCTCTGTGTTCTGTTCATTCATCTCACAGAGTTACATCTTCCCCTTCAAGAAGCCTTTCGCTAAGGCTGTTCTTGTGGAATTTGCAAAGGGATATTTGGAAGCCCATAGAGGGCTATGGTGAAAAAGGAAATATCTTCCGATCAAAACTGGAAAGAAGCTTTCTGAGAAACTGCTCTGTGTTCTGTTAATTCATCTCACACAGTTACAACTTTCCCTTCAACAAGTCTTTTGCTAAGGCTGTTCTTGTGGAATTGGCAAAGGGATATTTGGAAGCCCTTAGAGGCCTATGGTGAAAAAGGAAATATCTTCCGTTTAAAACTGGAAAGAAGCTTTCTGAGAAACTGCTCTGTGTTCTGTTCATTCATCTCACAGAGTTACATCTTCCCCTTCAAGAAGCCTTTCGCTAAGGCTGTTCTTGTGGAATTGGCAAAGGGATATTTGGAAGCCCATAGAGGGCTATGGTGAAAAAGGAAATATCTTCCGTTCAAAACTGGAAAGAAGCTTTCTGAGAAACTGCTCTGTGTTCTGTTAATTCATCTCACAGAGTTACATCTTTCCCTTCAAGAAGCCTTTCGCTAAGGCTGTTCTTGTGGAATTGGCAAAGGGATATTTGGAAGCCCATAGAGGGCTTTGGTGAAAAAGGAAATATCTTCCGTTCAAAACTGGAAAGAAGCTTTCTGAGAAACTGCTTTGTGTTCTGTTAATTCATCTCACAGAGTTACATTTTTCACTTCAAGAAGCCTTTCGCTAAGGCTGTTCTTGTGGAATTGGCAAAGGGATATTTGGAAGCCCATAGAGGGCTATGGTGAAAAAGGAAATATCTTCCGTTCAAAATTGGCAAGAAGCTTTCTGAGAAACTGTTCTGTGTTCCCTTAATTCTTCTCACAGAGTTACATCTTTCCCTTCAAGAAGCCTTTCGCTAAGGCTGTTCTTGTGGAATTGGCAAAGGGATATTTGGAAGCCCATAGAGGCCTATGGTGAAAAAGGAAATATCTTCCGTTCAAAACTGGAAAGAAGCTTTCTGAGAAACTGCTCTGTGTTCTGTTAATTCATCTCACAGAGTTACATCTTTCCCTTCAAGAAGCCTTTCGCTAATACTGTTCTTGTGGAATTGGCAAAGGGATATTTGGAAGCCCATAGAGAGCTATGGTGAAAAAGGAAATATCTTCCGTTCAAAAGTGGAAAGAAGCTTTCTGAGTAACTGCTCTGTGTTCTGTTAATTCATCTCACAGAGTTACATCTTTCACTTCAAGAAGCCTGTCGCTAAGGCTGTTCTTGTGGAATTGGCAAAGGGATATTTGGAAGCCCATAGAGGGCTATGGTGAAAAGGGAAATATCTTCCGTTCAAAACTGGAAAGAAGCTTTCTGAGAAACTGCTCTGTGTTCTGTTAATTCATCTCACAGAGTTACATCTTTCCCTTCAAGAAGCCTTTCGCTAATACTGTTCTTGTGGAATTGGCAAAGGGATATTTGGAAGCCCATAGAGGGTAATGGTGAAAAAGGAAATAACTTCCGTTGAAAACTGGAAAGAAGCTTTCTGAGAAACGGCTCTGTGTTCTGTTAATTCATCTCACAGAGTTACAACTTTCCCTTCAACAAGCCGTTCGCTAAGGTTGTTCTTGTGGAATTGGCAAAGGGATATTTGGAAGCCCTTAGAGGCCTATGGTGAAAAAGGAAATATCTTCCGTTCAAAACTGGAAAGAAGCTTTCTGAGAAACTGCTCTGTGTTCTGTTCATTCATCTCACAAAGTTACATCTTCCCCTTCAAGAAGCCTTTCGCTAAGGCTGTTCTTGTGGAATTGGCAAAGTGATATTTGGAAGCCCATAGAGGGCTTTGGTGAAAAAGGAAATATCTTCCGTTCAAAACTGGAAAGAAGCTTTCTGAGAAACTGCTCTGTGTTCTCTTAATTCATCTCACAGAGTTACATCTTTCACTTCAAGAAGCCTTTCGCTAAGGCTGTTCTTGTTGGATTGGCAAAGGGATATTTGGAAGCCCATAGAGGGCTATGGTGAAAAAGGAAATATCTTCCGTTCAAAACTGGCAAGAAGCTTTCTGAGAAACTGCTCTGTGTTCTCTTAATTCTTCTCACAGAGTTACATCTTTCCCTTCAAGAAGCCTTTCGCTAAGGCTGTTCTTGTGGAATTGGCAAAGGGATATTTGGAAGCCCATAGAGGGCTATGGTGAAAAAGGAAATATCTTCCGTTCAAAACTGGAAAGAAGCTTTCTGAGAAACTGCTCTGTGTTCTGTTAATTCATCACAGAGAGTTACATCTTTCTTTCAAAAAGCCTTTCGCTAAGGCTATTCTTGTGGAATTGGCAAAGGGATATTTGGAAGCCCATAGAGGGCTATGGTGAAAAAGGAAATATCTTCCGTTCAAAACTGGAAAGAAGCTTTCTGAGAAACTGCTCTGTGTTCTCTTAATTCATCTCACAGAGTTACATCTTTCCCTTCAAGAAGCCTTTCGCTAATACTGTTCTTGTGGAATTGGCAAAGGGATATTTGGAAGCCCATAGAGGGTAATGGTGAAAAAGGAAATAACTTCCGTTGAAAACTGGAAAGAAGCTTTCTGAGAAACGGCTCTGTGTTCTGTTAATTCATCTCACAGAGTTACAACTTTCCCTTCAACAAGCCGTTCGCTAAGGTTGTTCTTGTGGAATTGGCAAAGGGATATTTGGAAGCCCTTAGAGGCCTATGGTGAAAAAGGAAATATCTTCCGTTCAAAACTGGAAAGAAGCTTTCTGAGAAACTGCTCTGTGTTCTGTTCATTCATCTCACAAAGTTACATCTTCCCCTTCAAGAAGCCTTTCGCTAAGGCTGTTCTTGTGGAATTGGCAAAGTGATATTTGGAAGCCCATAGAGGGCTTTGGTGAAAAAGGAAATATCTTCCGTTCAAAACTGGAAAGAAGCTTTCTGAGAAACTGCTCTGTGTTCTGTTAATTCATCTCACAGAGTTACATCTTTCACTTCAAGAAGCCTTTCGCTAAGGCTGTTCTTGTGGGATTGGCAAAGGGATATTTGGAAGCCCATAGAGGGCTATGGTGAAAAAGGAAATATCTTCCGTTCAAAACTGGCAAGAAGCTTTCTGAGAAACTGCTCTGTGTTCTCTTAATTCTTCTCACAGAGTTACATCTTTCCCTTCAAGAAGCCTTTCGCTAAGGCTGTTCTTGTGGAATTGGCAAAGGGATATTTGGAAGCCCATAGAGGGCTATGGTGAAAAAGGAAATATCTTCCGTTCAAAACTGGAAAGAAGCTTTCTGAGAAACTGCTCTGTGTTCTGTTAATTCATCACAGAGAGTTACATCTTTCTTTCAAAAAGCCTTTCGCTAAGGCTATTCTTGTGGAATTGGCAAAGGGATATTTGGAAGCCCATAGAGGGCTATGGTGAAAAAGGAAATATCTTCCGTTCAAAACTGGAAAGAAGCTTTCTGAGAAACTGCTCTGTGTTCTCTTAATTCATCTCACAGAGTTACATCTTTCCCTTCAAGAAGCCTTTCGCTAAGGCTGTTCTTGTGGAATTGGCAAAGGGATATTTGGAAGCCCATAGAGGGCTATGGTGAAAAAGGAAATATCTTCCGTTCAAAACTGGCAAGAAGCTTTCTGAGAAACTGCTCTGTGTTCTCTTAATTCTTCTCACAGAGTTACATCTTTCCCTTCAAGAAGCCTTTCGCTAAGGCTGTTCTTGTGGAATTGGCAAAGGGATATTTGGAAGCCCATAGAGGGCTATGGTGAAAAAGGAAATATCTTCCGTTCAAAACTGGAAAGAAGCTTTCTGAGAAACTGCTCTGTGTTCTGTTAATTCATCACAGAGAGTTACATCTTTCCTTTCAAAAAGCCTTTCGCTAAGGCTATTCTTGTGGAATTGACAAAGGGATATTTGGAAGCCCATAGAGGGCTATGGTGAAAAAGGAAATATCTTCCGTTCAAAACTGGAAAGAAGCTTTCTGAGAAACTGCTCTGTGTTCTGTTCATTCATCTCACAGAGTTACATCTTTCCCTTCAAGAAGCCTTTCGCTAAGGCTTTTCTTGTGGAATTGGCAAAGGGATATTTGGAAGCCCATAGAGGGCTATGGTGAAAAAGGAAATATCTTCCGTTCAAAACTGGAAAGAAGCTGTCGGAGAAACTGCTCTGTGTTCTGTTAATTCATCTCACAGAGTTATATCTTTCCCTTCAAGAAGCCTTTCGCTAAGGCTGTTCTTGTGGAATTGGCAAAGGGATACTTGGAAGCCTATAGAGGGCTATGGTGAAAAAGGAAATATCTTCCGTTCAAAAGTGGAAAGAAGCTTTCTGAGTAACTGCTCTGTGTTCTGTTAATTCATCTCACAGAGTTACATCTTTCACTTCAAGAAGCCTGTCGCTAAGGCTGTTCTTGTGGAATTGGCAAAGGGATATTTGGAAGCCCATAGAGGGCTATGGTGAAAAGGGAAATATCTTCAGTTCAAAACTGGAAAGAAGCTTTCTGAGAAACTGCTCTGTGTTCTGTTAATTCATCTCCCAGAGTTACATCTTTCCCTTCAACAAGCCTTTCGCTAAGGCTGTTCTTGTGGAATTGGCAAAGGGATATTTGGAAGCCCTTAGAGGCCTATGGTGAAAAAGGAAATATCTTCCGTTCAAAACTGGAAAGAAGCTTTCTGAGAAACTGCTCTGTGTTCTGTTCATTCATCTCACAGAGTTACATCTTCCCCTTCAAGAAGCCTTTCGCTAAGGCTGTTCTTGTGGAATTGGCAAAGGGATATTTGGAAGCCCATAGAGCGCTATGGTGAAAAAGGAAATATCTTCCGTTCAAAATTGGAAAGAAGCTTTCTGAGAAACTGCTCTGTGTTCTGTTAATTCATCTCACACAGTTACAACTTTCCCTTCAACAAGCCTTTCGCTAAGGCTGTTCTTGTGGAATTGGCAAAGGGATATTTGGAAGCCCTTAGAGACCTATGGTGAAAAAGGAAATATCTTCGTTCAAAACTGGAAAGAAGCTTTCTGAGAAACTGCTCTGTGTTCTGTTCATTCATCTCACAGAGTTACATCTTCCCCTTCAAGAAGCCTTTCGCTAAGGCTGTTCTTGTGGAATTTGCAAAGGGATATTTGGAAGCCCATAGAGGGCTATGGTGAAAAAGGAAATATCTTCCGATCAAAACTGGAAAGAAGCTTTCTGAGAAACTGCTCTGTGTTCTGTTAATTCATCTCACACAGTTACAACTTTCCCTTCAACAAGTCTTTTGCTAAGGCTGTTCTTGTGGAATTGGCAAAGGGATATTTGGAAGCCCTTAGAGGCCTATGGTGAAAAAGGAAATATCTTCCGTTCAAAACTGGAAAGAAGCTTTCTGAGAAACTGCTCTGTGTTCTGTTCATTCATCTCACAGAGTTACATCTTCCCCTTCAAGAAGCCTTTCGCTAAGGCTGTTCTTGTGGAATTGGCAAAGGGATATTTGGAAGCCCATAGAGGGCTATGGTGAAAAAGGAAATATCTTCCGTTCAAAACTGGAAAGAAGCTTTTTGAGAAACTGCTCTGTGTTCTGTTAATTCATCTCACAGAGTTACATCTTTCCCTTCAAGAAGCCTTTCGCTAAGGCTGTTCTTGTGGAATTGGCAAAGGGATATTTGGAAGCCCATAGAGGGCTTTGGTGAAAAAGGAAATATCTTCCGTTCAAAACTGGAAAGAAGCTTTCTGAGAAACTGCTTTGTGTTCTGTTAATTCATCTCACAGAGTTACATTTTTCACTTCAAGAAGCCTTTCGCTAAGGCTGTTCTTGTGGAATTGGCAAAGGGATATTTGGAAGCCCATAGAGGGCTATGGTGAAAAAGGAAATATCTTCCGTTCAAAATTGGCAAGAAGCTTTCTGAGAAACTGTTCTGTGTTCCCTTAATTCTTCTCACAGAGTTACATCTTTCCCTTCAAGAAGCCTTTCGCTAAGGCTGTTCTTGTGGAATTGGCAAAGGGATATTTGGAAGCCCATAGAGGGCTATGGTGAAAAAGGAAATATCTTCCGTTCAAAACTGGAAAGAAGCTTTCTGAGAAACTGCTCTGTGTTCTGTTAATTCATCACAGAGAGTTACATCTTTCCCTTCAAGAAGCCTTTCGCTAAGGCTTTTCTTGTGGAATTGGCAAAGGGATATTTGGAAGCCCTTAGAGGGCTATGGTGAAAAAGGAAATATCTTCCCTTCAAAAGTGGAAAGAAGCTGTCGGAGAAACTGCTCTGTGTTCTGTTAATTCATCTCACAGAGTTACATCTTTCCCTTCAAAAAGCCTTTCGCTAAGGCTGTTCTTGTGGAATTGGCAAAGGGATATTTGGAAGCCCATAGAGGCCTATGGTGAAAAAGGAAATATCTTCCGTTCAAAACTGGAAAGAAGCTTTCTGAGAAACTGCTCTGTGTTCTGTTAATTCATCTCACAGAGTTACATCTTTCCCTTCAAGAAGCCTTTCGCTAATACTGTTCTTGTGGAATTGGCAAAGGGATATTTGGAAGCCCATAGAGAGCTATGGTGAAAAAGGAAATATCTTCCGTTCAAAAGTGGAAAGAAGCTTTCTGAGTAACTGCTCTGTGTTCTGTTAATTCATCTCACAGAGTTACATCTTTCACTTCAAGAAGCCTGTCGCTAAGGCTGTTCTTGTGGAATTGGCAAAGGGATATTTGGAAGCCCATAGAGGGCTATGGTGAAAAGGGAAATATCTTCCGTTCAAAACTGGAAAGAAGCTTTCTGAGAAACTGCTCTGTGTTCTGTTAATTCATCTCACAGAGTTACATCTTTCCCTTCAAGAAGCCTTTCGCTAATACTGTTCTTGTGGAATTGGCAAAGGGATATTTGGACGCCCATAGAGGGTAATGGTGAAAAAGGAAATAACTTCCGTTGAAAACTGGAAAGAAGCTTTCTGAGAAACGGCTCTGTGTTCTGTTAATTCATCTCACAGAGTTACAACTTTCCCTTCAACAAGCCGTTCGCTAAGGTTGTTCTTGTGGAATTGGCAAAGGGATATTTGGAAGCCCTTAGAGGCCTATGGTGAAAAAGGAAATATCTTCGTTTCAAAACTGGAAAGAAGCTTTCTGAGAAACTGCTCTGTGTTCTGTTCATTCATCTCACAAAGTTACATCTTCCCCTTCAAGAAGCCTTTCGCTAAGGCTGTTCTTGTGGAATTGGCAAAGTGATATTTGGAAGCCCATAGAGGGCTTTGGTGAAAAAGGAAATATCTTCCGTTCAAAACTGGAAAGAAGCTTTCTGAGAAACTGCTCTGTGTTCTGTTAATTCATCTCACAGAGTTACATCTTTCACTTCAAGAAGCCTTTCGCTAAGGCTGTTCTTGTGGGATTGGCAAAGGGATATTTGGAAGCCCATAGAGGGCTATGGTGAAAAAGGAAATATCTTCCGTTCAAAACTGGCAAGAAGCTTTCTGAGAAACTGCTCTGTGTTCTCTTAATTCTTCTCACAGAGTTACATCTTTCCCTTCAAGAAGCCTTTCGCTAAGGCTGTTCTTGTGGAATTGGCAAAGGGATATTTGGAAGCCCATAGAGGGCTATGGTGAAAAAGGAAATATCTTCCGTTCAAAACTGGAAAGAAGCTTTCTGAGAAACTGCTCTGTGTTCTGTTAATTCATCACAGAGAGTTACATCTTTCTTTCAAAAAGCCTTTCGCTAAGGCTATTCTTGTGGAATTGGCAAAGGGATATTTGGAAGCCCATAGAGGGCTATGGTGAAAAAGGAAATATCTTCCCTTCAAAACTGGAAAGAAGCTTTCTGAGAAACTGCTCTGTGTTCTCTTAATTCATCTCACAGAGTTACATCTTTCCCTTCAAGAAGCCTTTCGCTAAGGCTTTTCTTGTGGAATTGGCAAAGGGATATTTGGAAGCCCATAGAGGGCTATGGTGAAAAAGGAAATATCTTCCGTTCAAAACTGGAAAGAAGCTGTCGGAGAAACTGCTCTGTGTTCTGTTAATTCATCTCACAGAGTTATATCTTTCCCTTCAAGAAGCCTTTCGCTAAGGCTGTTCTTGTGGAATTGGCAAAGGGATACTTTGAAGCCCATAGAGGGCTATGGTGAAAAAGGAAATATCTTCCGTTCAAAAGTGGAAAGAAGCTTTCTGAGTAACTGCTCTGTGTTCTGTTAATTCATCTCACAGAGTTACATCTTTCACTTCAAGAAGCCTGTCTCTAAGGCTGTTCTTGTGGAATTGGCAAAGGGATATTTGGAAGCTCATAGAGGGCTATGGTGAAAAGGGAAATATCTTCAGTTCAAAACTGGAAAGAAGCTTTCTGAGAAACTGCTCTGTGTTCTGTTAAAACATCTCCCAGAGTTACATCTTTCCCTTCAAGAAGCCTTTCGCTAAGGCTGTTCTTGTGGAATTGGCAATGGGATATTTGGAAGCCCTTAGAGGCCTATGGTGAAAAAGGAAATATCTTCCGTTCAAAACTGGAAAGAAGCTTTCTGAGAAACTGCTCTGTGTTCTGTTCATTCATCTCACAGAGTTACATCTTCCCCTTCATGAAGCCTTTCGCTAAGGCTGTTCTTGTGGAATTGGCAAAGGGATATTTGGAAGCCCATAGAGGGCTATGGTGAAAAAGGAAATATCTTCCGTTCAAAACTGGAAAGAAGCTTTCTGAGAAACTGCTCTGTGTTCTGTTAATTCATCTCACAGAGTTACATTTTTCACTTCAAGAAGCCTTTCGATAAGGCTGTTCTTGTGGAATTGGCAAAGGGATATTTGGAAGCCCATAGAGGGCTATGGTGAAAAAGGAAATATCTTCCGTTCAAAATTGGCAAGAAGCTTTCTGAGAAACTGTTCTGTGTTCCCTTAATTCTTCTCACAGAGTTACATCTTTCCCTTCAAGAAGCCTTTCGCTAAGGCTGTTCTTGTGGAATTGGCAAAGGGATATTTGGAAGCCCATAGAGGGCTATGGTGAAAAAGGAAATATCTTCCGTTCAAAACTGGAAAGAAGCTTTCTGAGAAACTGCTCTGTGTTCTGTTAATTCATCACAGAGAGTTACATCTTTCCCTTCAAGAAGCCTTTCGCTAAGGCTTTTCTTGTGGAATTGGCAAAGGGATATTTGGAAGCCCTTAGAGGGCTATGGTGAAAAAGGAAATATCTTCCCTTCAAAAGTGGAAAGAAGCTGTCGGAGAAACTGCTCTGTGTTCTGTTAATTCATCTCACAGAGTTACATCTTTCCCTTCAAAAAGCCTTTCGCTAAGGCTGTTCTTGTGGAATTGGCAAAGGGATATTTGGAAGCCCATAGAGGCCTATGGTGAAAAAGGAAATATCTTCCGTTCAAAACTGGAAAGAAGCTTTCTGAGAAACTGCTCTGTGTTCTGTTAATTCATCTCACAGAGTTACATCTTTCCCTTCAAGAAGCCTTTCGCTAATACTGTTCTTGTGGAATTGGCAAAGGGATATTTGGAAGCCCATAGAGAGCTATGGTGAAAAAGGAAATATCTTCCGTTCAAAAGTGGAAAGAAGCTTTCTGAGTAACTGCTCTGTGTTCTGTTAATTCATCTCACAGAGTTACATCTTTCACTTCAAGAAGCCTGTCGCTAAGGCTGTTCTTGTGGAATTGGCAAAGGGATATTTGGAAGCCCATAGAGGGCTATGGTGAAAAGGGAAATATCTTCCGTTCAAAACTGGAAAGAAGCTTTCTGAGAAACTGCTCTGTGTTCTGTTAATTCATCTCACAGAGTTACATCTTTCCCTTCAAGAAGCCTTTCGCTAATACTGTTCTTGTGGAATTGGCAAAGGGATATTTGGAAGCCCATAGAGGGTAATGGTGAAAAAGGAAATAACTTCCGTTGAAAACTGGAAAGAAGCTTTCTGAGAAACGGCTCTGTGTTCTGTTAATTCATCTCACAGAGTTACAACTTTCCCTTCAACAAGCCGTTCGCTAAGGTTGTTCTTGTGGAATTGGCAAAGGGATATTTGGAAGCCCTTAGAGGCCTATGGTGAAAAAGGAAATATCTTCCGTTCAAAACTGGAAAGAAGCTTTCTGAGAAACTGCTCTGTGTTCTGTTCATTCATCTCACAAAGTTACATCTTCCCCTTCAAGAAGCCTTTCGCTAAGGCTGTTCTTGTGGAATTGGCAAAGTGATATTTGGAAGCCCATAGAGGGCTTTGGTGAAAAAGGAAATATCTTCCGTTCAAAACTGGAAAGAAGCTTTCTGAGAAACTGCTCTGTGTTCTGTTAATTCATCTCACAGAGTTACATCTTTCACTTCAAGAAGCCTTTCGCTAAGGCTGTTCTTGTGGGATTGGCAAAGGGATATTTGGAAGCCCATAGAGGGCTATGGTGAAAAAGGAAATATCTTCCGTTCAAAACTGGCAAGAAGCTTTCTGAGAAACTGCTCTGTGTTCTCTTAATTCTTCTCACAGAGTTACATCTTTCCCTTCAAGAAGCCTTTCGCTAAGGCTGTTCTTGTGGAATTGGCAAAGGGATATTTGGAAGCCCATAGAGGGCTATGGTGAAAAAGGAAATATCTTCCGTTCAAAACTGGAAAGAAGCTTTCTGAGAAACTGCTCTGTGTTCTGTTAATTCATCACAGAGAGTTACATCTTTCATTCAAAAAGCCTTTCGCTAAGGCTATTCTTGTGGAATTGGCAAAGGGATATTTGGAAGCCCATAGAGGGCTATGGTGAAAAAGGAAATATCTTCCGTTCAAAACTGGAAAGAAGCTTTCTGAGAAACTGCTCTGTGTTCTCTTAATTCATCTCACAGAGTTACATCTTTCCCTTCAAGAAGCCTTTCGCTAAGGCTTTTCTTGTGGAATTGGCAAAGGGATATTTGGAAGCCCATAGAGGGCTATGGTGAAAAAGGAAATATCTTCCGTTCAAAACTGGAAAGAAGCTGTCGGAGAAACTGCTCTGTGTTCTGTTAATTCATCTCACAGAGTTATATCTTTCCCTTCAAGAAGCCTTTCGCTAAGGCTGTTCTTGTGGAATTGGCAAAGGGATACTTGGAAGCCCATAGAGGGCTATGGTGAAAAAGGAAATATCTTCCGTTCAAAAGTGGAAAGAAGCTTTCTGAGTAACTGCTCTGTGTTCTGTTAATTCATCTCACAGAGTTACATCTTTCACTTCAAGAAGCCTGTCGCTAAGGCTGTTCTTGTGGAATTGGCAAAGGGATATTTGGAAGCTCATAGAGGGCTATGGTGAAAAGGGAAATATCTTCAGTTCAAAACTGGAAAGAAGCTTTCTGAGAAACTGCTCTGTGTTCTGTTAATTCATCTCCCAGAGTTACATCTTTCCCTTCAAGAAGCCTTTCGCTAAGGCTGTTCTTGTGGAATTGGCAATGGGATATTTGGAAGCCCTTAGAGGCCTATGGTGAAAAAGGAAATATCTTCCGTTCAAAACTGGAAAGAAGCTTTCTGAGAAACTGCTCTGTGTTCTGTTCATTCATCTCACAGAGTTACATCTTCCCCTTCATGAAGCCTTTCGCTAAGGCTGTTCTTGTGGAATTGGCAAAGGGATATTTGGAAGCCCATAGAGGGCTATGGTGAAAAAGGAAATATCTTCCGTTCAAAACTGGAAAGAAGCTGTCGGAGAAACTGCTCTGTGTTCTGTTAATTCATCTCACAGAGTTACAACTTTCCCTTCAACAAGCCTTTCGCTAAGGCTTTTCTTGTGGAATTGGCAAAGGGATATTTGGAAGCCCATAGAGGGCTATGGTGAAAAAGGAAATATCTTCCGTTCAAAACTGGAAAGAAGCTGTCGGAGAAACTGCTCTGTGTTCTGTTAATTTATCTCACAGAGTTATATCTTTCCCTTCAAGAAGCCTTTCGCTAAGGCTGTTCTTGTGGAATTGGCAAAGGGATACTTGGAAGCCCATAGAGGGCTATGGTGAAAAAGGAAATATCTTCCGTTCAAAAGTGGAAAGAAGCTTTCTGAGTAACTGCTCTGTGTTCTGTTAATTCATCTCACAGAGTTACATCTTTCACTTCAAGAAGCCTGTCGCTAAGGCTGTTCTTGTGGAATTGGCAAAGGGATATTTGGAAGCCCATAGAGGGCTATGGTGAAAAGGGAAATATCTTCAGTTCAAAACTGGAAAGAAGCTTTCTGAGAAACTGCTCTGTGTTCTGTAATTCATCTCCCAGAGTTACATCTTTCCCTTCAAGAAGCCTTTCGCTAAGGCTGTTCTTGTGGAATTGGCAAAGGGATATTTGGAAGCCCTTAGAGGCCTATGGTGAAAAAGGAAATATCTTCCGTTCAAAACTGGAAAGAAGCTTTCTGAGAAACTGCTCTGTGTTCTGTTCATTCATCTCACAGAGTTACATCTTCCCCTTCAAGAAGCCTTTCGCTAAGGCTGTTCTTGTGGAATTGGCAAAGGGATATTTGGAAGCCCATAGAGGGCTATGGTGAAAAAGGAAATATCTTCCGTTCAAAATTGGAAAGAAGCTTTCTGAGAAACTGCTCTGTGTTCTGTTAATTCATCTCACACAGTTACAACTTTCCCTTCAACAAGCCTTTCGCTAAGGCTGTTCTTGTGGAATTGGCAAAGGGATATTTGGAAGCCCTTAGAGGCCTATGGTGAAAAAGGAAATATCTTCCGTTCAAAACTGGAAAGAAGCTTTCTGAGAAACTGCTCTGTGTTCTGTTCATTCATCTCACAGAGTTACATCTTCCCCTTCATGAAGCGTTTCGCTAAGGCTGTTCTTGTGGAATTGGCAAAGGGATATTTGGAAGCCCATAGAGGGCTATGGTGAAAAAGGAAATATCTTCCGTTCAAAACTGGAAAGAAGCTTTCTGAGAAACTGCTCTGTGTTCCGTTAATTCATCTCACAGAGTTACAACTTTCCCTTCAGCAAGCCTTTCGCTAAGGCTGTTCTTGTGGAATTGGCAAAGGGATATTTGGAAGCCCTTAGAGGCCTATGGTGAAAAAGGAAATATCTTCCGTTCAAAACTGGAAAGAAGCTTTCTGAGAAACTGCTCTGTGTTCTGTTCAATCATCTCACAGAGTTACATCTTCCCCTTCAAGAAGCCTTTCGCTAAGGCTGTTCTTGTGGAATTGGCAAAGGGATATTTGGAAGCCCATAGAGGGCTACGGTGAAAAAGGAAATATCTTCCGTTCAAAACTGGAAAGAAGCTTTCTGAGAAACTGCTCTGTGTTCTGTTAATTCATCTCACACAGTTACAACTTTGCCTTCAACAAGCCTTTCGCTAAGGCTGTTCTTGTGGAATTGGCAAAGGGATATTTGGAAGCCCTTAGAGGCCTATGGTGAAAAAGGAAATATCTTCCGTTCAAAACTGGAAAGAAGCTTTCTGAGAAACTGCTCTGTGTTCTGTTCATTCATCTCACAGAGTTACATCTTCCCCTTCAAGAAGCCTTTCGCTAAGGCTGTTCTTGTGGAATTGGCAAAGGGATATTTGGAAGCCCATAGAGGGCTATGGTGAAAAAGGAAATATCTTCCGTTCAAAACTGGAAAGAAGCTTTCTGAGAAACTGCTCTGTGTTCTGTTAATTCATCACAGAGAGTTACATCTTTCCCTTCAAAAAGCCTTTCGCTAAGGCTATTCTTGTGGAATTGGCAAAGGGATATTTGGAAGCCCATAGAGGGCTATGGTGAAAAAGGAAATATCTTCCGTTCAAAACTGGAAAGAAGCTTTCTGAGAAACTGCTCTGTGTTCTCTTAATTCATCTCACAGAGTTACATCTTTCCCTTCAAGAAGCCTTTCGCTAAGGCTTTTCTTGTGGAATTGGCAAAGGGATATTTGGAAGCCCTTAGAGGGCTATGGTGAAAAAGGAAATATCTTCCCTTCAAAAGTGGAAAGAAGCTGTCGGAGAAACTGCTCTGTGTTCTGTTAATTCATCTCACAGAGTTACATCTTTCCCTTCAAAAAGCCTTTCGCTAAGGCTGTTCTTGTGGAATTGGCAAAGGGATATTTGGAAGCCCATAGAGGCCTATGGTGAAAAAGGAAATATCTTCCGTTCAAAACTGGAAAGAAGCTTTCTGAGAAACTGCTCTGTGTTCTGTTAATTCATCTCACAGAGTTACATCTTTCCCTTCAAGAAGCCTTTCGCTAATACTGTTCTTGTGGAATTGGCAAAGGGATATTTGGAAGTCCATAGAGGGCTATGGTGAAAAAGGAAATATCTTCCGTTCAAAAGTGGAAAGAAGCTTTCTGAGTAACTGCTCTGTGTTCTGTTAATTCATCTCACAGAGTTACATCTTTCACTTCAAGAAGCCTGTCGCTAAGGCTGTTCTTGTGGAATTGGCAAAGGGATATTTGGAAGCCCATAGAGGGCTATGGTGAAAAGGGAAATATCTTCCGTTCAAAACTGGAAAGAAGCTTTCTGAGAAACTGCTCTGTGTTCTGTTAATTCATCTCACAGAGTTACATCTTTCCCTTCAAGAAGCCTTTCGCTAAGGCTGTTCTTGTGGAATTGGCAAAGGGATATTTGTAAGCCCTCAGAGGCCTATGGTGAAAAAGGAAATATCTTCCGTTCAAAACTGGAAAGAAGCTTTCTGAGAAACTGCTCTGTGTTCTATTCATTCATCTCACAGAGTTACATCTTCCCCTTCAAGAAGCCTTTCGCTAAGGCTGTTCTTGTGGAATTGGCAAAGGGATATTTGGAAGCCCATAGAGGGCTATGGTGAAAAAGGAAATATCTTCCGTTCAAAACTGGAAAGAAGCTTTCTGAGAAACAGCTCTGTGTTCTGTTAATTCATCTCACACAGTTACAACTTTCCCTTCAACAAGCCTTTCGCTAAGGCTGTTCTTGTGGAATTGGCAAAGGGATATTTGGAAGCCCTTAGAGGCCTATGATGAAAAAGGAAATATCTTCCTTCAAAATTGGAAAGAAGCTTTCTGAGAAACTGCTCTGTGTTCTGTTCATTCATCTCACAGAGTTACATCTTCCCCTTCAAGAAGCCTTTCGCTAAGGGTGTTCTTGTGGAATTGGCAAAGGGATATTTGGAAGCCCATAGAGGGCTATGGTGAAAAAGGAAATATCTTCCGTTCAAAACTGGAAAGAAGCTTTCTGAGAAACTGCTCTGTGTTCTGTTAATTCATCTCACACAGTTACAACTTTCCCTTCAACAAGCCTTTCTCTAAGGCTGTTCTTGTGGAATTGGCAAAGGGATATTTGGAAGCCCTTAGAGGCCTAGGGTGAAAAAGGAAATATCTTCCGTTCGAAACTGGAAAGAAGCTTTCTGAGAAACTGCTCTGTGTTCTGTTCATTCATCTCACAGAGTTACATCTTCCCCTTCAAGAAGCCTTTCGCTAAGGCTGTTCTTGTGGAATTGGCAAAGGGATATTTGGAAGCCCATAGAGGGCTATGGTGAAAAAGGAAATATCTTCCGTTCAAAACTGGAAAGAAGCTTTCTGAGAAACTGCTCTGTGTTCTGTTAATTCATCTCACACAGTTACAACTTTCCCTTCAACAAGCCTTTCGCTAAGGCTGTTCTTGTGGAATTGGCAAAGGGATATTTGGAAGCCCTTAGAGGCCTATGGTGAAAAAGGAAATATCTTCCGTTCAAAACTGGAAAGAAGCTTTCTGAGAAACTGCTCTGTGTTCTGTTCATTCATCTCACAGAGTTACATCTTCCCCTTCAAGAAGCCTTTCGCTAAGGCTGTTCTTGTGGAATTGGCAAAGGGATATTTGGAAGCCCATAGAGGGCTATGGTGAAAAAGGAAATATCTTCCGTTCAAAACTGGAAAGAAGCTTTCTGAGAAACTGCTCTGTGTTCTGTTAATTCATCTCACAGAGTTACATCTTTCCCTTCAAGAAGCCTTTCGCTAAGGCTTTTCTTGTGGAATTGGCAAAGGGATATTTGGAAGCCCTTAGAGGGCTATGGTGAAAAAGGAAATATCTTCCCTTCAAAAGTGGAAAGAAGCTGTCGGAGAAACTGCTCTGTGTTCTGTTAATTCATCTCACAGAGTTACATCTTTCCCTTCAAAAAGCCTTTCGCTAAGGCTGTTCTTGTGGAATTGGCAAAGGGATATTTGGAAGCCCATAGAGGCCTAGGGTGAAAAAGGAAATATCTTCCGTTCAAAACTGGAAAGAAGCTTTCTGAGAAACTGCTCTGTGTTCTGTTAATTCATCTCACAGAGTTACATCTTTCCCTTCAAGAAGCCTTTCGCTAATACTGTTCTTGTGGAATTGGCAAAGGGATATTTGGAAGCCCATAGAGGGCTATGGTGAAAAAGGAAATATCTTCCGTTCAAAAGTGGAAAGAAGCTTTCTGAGTAACTGCTCTGTGTTCTGTTAATTCATCTCACAGAGTTACATCTTTCACTTCAAGAAGCCTGTCGCTAAGGCTGTTCTTGTGGAATTGGCAAAGGGATATTTGGAAGCCCATAGAGGGCTATGGTGAAAAGGGAAATATCTTCCGTTCAAAACTGGAAAGAAGCTTTCTGAGAAACTGCTCTGTGTTCTGTTAATTCATCTCACAGAGTTACATCTTTCCCTTCAAGAAGCCTTTCGCTAAGGCTGTTCTTGTGGAATTGGCAAAGGGATATTTGTAAGCCCTCAGAGGCCTATGGTGAAAAAGGAAATATCTTCCGTTCAAAACTGGAAAGAAGCTTTCTGAGAAACTGCTCTGTGTTCTATTCATTCATCTCACAGAGTTACATCTTCCCCTTCAAGAAGCCTTTCGTTAAGGCTGTTCTTGTGGAATTGGCAAAGGGATATTTGGAAGCCCATAGAGGGCTATGGTGAAAAAGGAAATATCTTCCGTTCAAAACTGGAAAGAAGCTTTCTGAGAAACAGCTCTGTGTTCTGTTAATTCATCTCACACAGTTACAACTTTCCTTTCAACAAGCCTGTCGCTAAGGCTGTTCTTGTGGAATTGGCAAAGGGATATTTGGAAGCCCTTAGAGGCCTATGATGAAAAAGGAAATATCTTCCGTTCAAAACTGGAAAGAAGCTTTCTGAGAAACTGCTCTGTGTTCTGTTCATTCATCTCACAGAGTTACATCTTCCCCTTCAAGAAGCCTTTCGCTAAGGCTGTTCTTGGGGAATTGGCAAAGGGATATTTGGAAGCCCATAGAGGGCTATGGTGAAAAAGGAAATATCTTCCGTTCAAAACTGGAAAGAAGCTTTCTGAGAAACTGCTCTGTGTTCTGTTAATTCATCTCACACAGTTACAACTTTCCCTTCAACAAGCCTTTCGCTAAGGCTGTTCTTGTGGAATTGGCAAAGGGATATTTGGAAGCCCTTAGAGGCCTATGGTGAAAAAGGAAATATCTTCCGTTCAAAACTGGAAAGAAGCTTTCTGAGAAACTGCTCTGTGTTCTGTTCATTCATCTCACAGAGTTACATCTTCCCCTTCAAGAAGCCTTTCGCTAAGGCTGTTCTTGTGGAATTGGCAAAGGGATATTTGGAAGCCCATAGAGGGCTATGGTGAAAAAGGAAATATCTTCCGTTCAAAACTGGCAAGAAGCTTTCTGAGAAACTGCTCTGTGTTCTCTTAATTCTTCTCACAGAGTTACATCTTTCCCTTCAAGAAGCCTTTCGCTAAGGCTGTTCTTGTGGAATTGGCAAAGGGATATTTGGAAGCCCATAGAGGGCTATGGTGAAAAAGGAAATATCTTCCGTTCAAAACTGGAAAGAAGCTTTCTGAGATACTGCTCTGTGTTCTGTTAATTCATCACAGAGAGTTACATCTTTCCTTTCAAAAAGCCTTTCGCTAAGGCTATTCTTGTGGAATTGGCAAAGGGATATTTGGAAGCCCATAGAGGGCTATGGTGAAAAAGGAAATATCTTCCGTTCAAAACTGGAAAGAAGCTTTCTGAGAAACTGCTCTGTGTTCTCTTAATTCATCTCACAGAGTTACATCTTTCCCTTCAAGAATCCTTTCGCTAAGGCTTTTCTTGTGGAATTGGCAAAGGGATATTTGGAAGCCCATAGAGGGCTATGGTGAAAAAGGAAATATCTTCCGTTCAAAAGTGGAAAGAAGCTGTCGGAGAAACTGCTCTGTGTTCTGTTAATTCATCTCACAGACTTATATCTTTCCCTTCAAGAAGCCTTTCGCTAAGTCTGTTCTTGTGGAATTGGCAAAGGGATACTTGGAAGCCCATAGAGGGCTATGGTGAAAAAGGAAATATCTTCCGTTCAAAAGTGGAAAGAAGCTTTCTGAGTAACTGCTCTGTGTTCTGTTAATTCATCTCACAGAGTTACATCTTTCACTTCAAGAAGCCTGTCGCGAAGGCTGTTCTTGTGGATTTGGCAAAGGGGTATTTGGAAGCCCATAGAGGGCTATGGTGAAAAGGGAAATATCTTCAGTTCAAAAGTGGAAAGAAGCTTTCTGAGAAACTGCTCTGTGTTCTGTTAATTCATCTCCCAGAGTTACATCTTTCCCATCAAGAAGCCTTTCGCTAAGGCTGTTCTTGTGGAATTGGCAAAGGGATATTTGGAAGCCCTTAGAGGCCTATGGTGAAAAAGGAAATATCTTCCGTTCAAAACTGGAAAGAAGCTGTCGGAGAAACTGCTCTGTGTTCTGTTAATTCATCTCACAGAGTTACATCTTTCCCTTCAAAAAGCCTTTCGCTAAGGCTGTTCTTGTGGAATTGGCAAAGGGATATTTGGAAGCCCATAGAGGCCTATGGTGAAAAAGGAAATATCTTCCGTTCAAAACTGGAAAGAAGCTTTCTGAGAAACTGCTCTGTGTTCTGTTAATTCATCTCACAGAGTTACATCTTTCCCTTCAAGAAGCCTTTCGCTAATACTGTTCTTGTGGAATTGGCAAAGGGATATTTGGAAGCCCATAGAGGGCTATGGTGAAAAAGGAAATATCTTCCGTTCAAAAGTGGAAAGAAGCTTTCTGAGTAACTGCTATGTGTTCTGTTAATTCATCTCACAGAGTTACATCTTTCACTTCAAGAAGCCTGTCGCTAAGGCTGTTCTTGTGGAATTGGCAAAGGGATATTTGGAAGCCCATAGAGGCCTATGGTGAAAAAGGAAATATCTTCCGTTCAAAACTGGAAAGAAGCTTTCTGAGAAACTGCTCTGTGTTCTGTTAATTCATCTCACACAGTTACAACTTTCCCTTCAACAAGCCTTTCGCTAAGGCTGTTCTTGTGGAATTGTCAAAGGGATATTTGGAAGCCCATAGAGGGATATGGTGAAAAAGGAAATATCTTCCGTTCAAAACTGGAAAGAAGCTTTTTGAGAAACTGCTCTGTGTTGTGTTCATTCAACTCACAGAGTTACATCTTTCCCTTCAAGAAGCCTTTCGCTAAGGCTGTTCTTGTGGAAATGGCAAAGGGATATTTGGAAGCCCATAGAGGGCTATGTTGAGAAAGGAAATATCTTCGTTTCAAAAGTGGAAAGAAGCATTCTGAGAAACTGCTCTGTGTTCTGTTAATTCATCTCACAGAGTTACATCTTTGCCTACAAGAAGCCTTTCGCTAAGGCTGTTCTTGTGGAATTGGCAAAGGGATATTTGGAACCCCTTAGAGTCCTACGGTGAAAAAGGAAATATCTTCCGTTCAAAACTGGAAAGAAGCTTTCTGAGAAACTGCTCTGTGTTCTGTTCATTCATCTCAGAGAGTTACATCTTTCCCTTCAAGGAGCCTTTCGCTAAGGCTGTTCTTGTGGAATTGGCAAAGGGATATTTGGAACCCCTTAGAGTCCTACGGTGAAAAAGGAAATATCTTTCGTTCAAAACTGGAAAGAAGCTTTCTGAGAAACTGCTCTGTGTTCTGTTAATTCATCTCACAGAGTTCCATCTTTCCCTACAAAAAGCCTTTTGCTAAGGCTATTGTTGTGGAATTGGCAAAGGGATATTTGGAAGCCCATAGAGGCCTATGGTGAAAAAGGAAATATCTTCCGTTCAAAACTGGAAAGAAGCTTTCTGAGAAACTGCTCTGTGTTCTGTTAATTCATCTCACAGAGTTACATCGTTCCCTTCAAGAAGCCTTTCGCTAAGGCTGTTCTTGTGGAATTGGCAAAGGAATATTTGGAAGCCCTTAGAGGCCTAGGTGAAAAATTAAATATCTTCCGTTCAAAACTGGAAAGAAGCTTTCTGAGAAACTGCTCTGTGTTCTCTTAATTCATCTCATAGAGTTACATCGTTCCCTTCAAGAGGCCTTTCGCTAAGGCTTTTCTTGTGGAATTGGCAAAGGGATATTTGGAAGCCCATAGAGGGCTATGGTGAAAAAGGAAATATCTTCCGTTCAAAAGTGGAAAGAAGCTGTCGGAGAAACTGCTCTGTGTTCTGTTAATTCATCTCACAGAGTTATATCTTTCCCTTCAAGAAGCCTTTCGCTAAGGCTGTTCTTGTGGAATTGGCAAAGGGATACTTGGAAGCCCATAGAGGGCTATGGTGAAAAAGGAAATATCTTCCGTTCAAAAGTGGAAAGAAGCTTTCTGAGTAACTGCTCTGTGTTCTGTTAATTCATCTCACAGAGTTACATCTTTCACTTCAAGAAGCCTGTCGCTAAGGCTGTTCTTGTGGAATTGGCAAAGGGATATTTGGAAGCCCATAGAGGGCTATGGTGAAAAGGGAAATATCTTCAGTTCAAAACTGGAAAGAAGCTTTCTGAGAAACTGCTCTGTGTTCTGTTAATTCATCTCCCAGAGTTACATCTTTCCCTTCAAGAAGCCTTTCGCTAAGGCTGTTCTTGTGGAATTGGCAAAGGGATATTTGGAAGCCCTTAGAGGCCTATGGTGAAAAAGGAAATATCTTCCGTTCAAAACTGGAAAGAAGCTTTCTGAGAAACTGCTCTGTGTTCTGTTCATTCATCTCACAGAGTTACATCTTCCCCTTCAAGAAGCCTTTCGCTAAGGCTGTTCTTGTGGAATTGGCAAAGGGATATTTGGAAGCCCATAGAGGGCTATGGTGAAAAAGGAAATATCTTCCGTTCAAAATTGGAAAGAAGCTTTCTGAGAAACTGCTCTGTGTTCTGTTAATTCATCTCACACAGTTACAACTTTCCCTTCAACAAGCCTTTCGCTAAGGCTGTTCTTGTGGAATTGGCAAAGGGATATTTGGAAGCCCTTAGAGGCCTATGGTGAAAAAGGAAATATCTTCCGTTCAAAACTGGAAAGAAGCTTTCTGAGAAACTGCTCTGTGTTCTGTTCATTCAACTCACAGAGTTACATCTTCCCCTTCATGAAGCGTTTCGCTAAGGCTGTTCTTGTGGAATTGGCAAAGGGATATTTGGAAGCCCATAGAGGGCTATGGTGAAAAAGGAAATATCTTCCGTTCAAAACTGGAAAGAAGCTTTCTGAGAAACTGCTCTGTGTTCTGTTAATTCATCTCACAGAGTTACAACTTTCCCTTCAGCAAGCCTTTCGCTAAGGCTGTTCTTGTGGAATTGGCAAAGGGATATTTGGAAGCCCTTAGAGGCCTATGGTGAAAAAGGAAATATCTTCCGTTCAAAACTGGAAAGAAGCTTTCTGAGAAACTGCTCTGTGTTCTGTTAATTCATCTCACACAGTTACAACTTTCCCTTCAACAAGCCTTTCGCTAAGGCTGTTCTTGTGGAATTGGCAAAGGGATATTTGGAAGCCCTTAGAGGCCTATGGTGAAAAAGGAAATATCTTCCGTTCAAAACTGGAAAGAAGCTTTCTGAGAAACTGCTCTGTGTTCTGTTCATTCATCTCACAGAGTTACATCTTCCCCTTCAAGAAGCCTTTCGCTAAGGCTGTTCTTGTGGAATTGGCAAAGGGATATTTGGAAGCCCATAGAGGGCTATGGTGAAAAAGGAAATATCTTCCGTTCAAAACTGGAAAGAAGCTTTCTGAGAAACTGCTCAGTGTTCTGTTAATTCATCTCACACAGTTACAACTTTCCCTTCAACAAGCCGTTCGCTAAGGTTGTTCTTGTGGAATTGGCAAAGGGATATTTGGAAGCCCTTAGAGGCCTATGGTGAAAAAGGAAATATCTTCCGTTCAAAACTGGAAAGAAGCTTTCTGAGAAACTGCTCTGTGTTCTGTTCATTCATCTCACAGAGTTACATCTTCCCCTTCAAGAAGCCTTTCGCTAAGGCTGTTCTTGTGGAATTGGCAAAGTGATATTTGGAAGCCCATAGAGGGCTTTGGTGAAAAAGGAAATATCTTCCGTTCAAAATTGGAAAGAAGCTTTCTGAGAAACTGCTCTGTGTTCTGTTAATTCATCTCACAGAGTTACATCTTTCACTTCAAGAAGCCTTTCGCTCAGGCTGTTCTTGTGGAATTGGCAAAGGGATATTTGGAAGCCCATAGAGGGCTATGGTGAAAAAGGAAATATCTTCCGTTCAAAACTGGCAAGAAGCTTTCTGAGAAACTGCTCTGTGTTCTCTTAATTCTTCTCACAGAGTTACATCTTTCCCTTCAAGAAGCCTTTCGCTAAGGCTGTTCTTGTGGAATTGGCAAAGGGATATTTGGAAGCCCATAGAGGGCTATGGTGAAAAAGGAAATATCTTCCGTTCAAAACTGGAAAGAAGCTTTCTGAGAAACTGCTCTGTGTTCTGTTAATTCATCACAGAGAGTTACATCTTTCCTTTCAAAAAGCCTTTCGCTAAGGCTATTCTTGTGGAATTGACAAAGGGATATTTGGAAGCCCATAGAGGGCTATGGTGAAAAAGGAAATATCTTCCGTTCAAAACTGGAAAGAAGCTTTCTGAGAAACTGCTCTGTGTTCTGTTCATTCATCTCACAGAGTTACATCTTTCCCTTCAAGAAGCCTTTCGCTAAGGCTTTTCTTGTTGAATTGGCAAAGGGATATTTGGAAGCCCATAGAGGGCTATGGTGAAAAAGGAAATATCTTCCGTTCAAAACTGGAAAGAAGCTGTCGGAGAAACTGCTCTGTGTTCTGTTAATTCATCTCACAGAGTTATATCTTTCCCTTCAAGAAGCCTTTCGCTAAGGCTGTTCTTGTGGAATTGGCAAAGGGATATTTGGAAGCCCATAGAGGGCTATGGTGAAAAAGGAAATATCTTCCGTTCAAAACTGGAAAGAAGCTTTCTGAGAAACTGCTCTGTGTTCTGTTCATTCATCTCACAGAGTTACATCTTCCCCTTCAAGAAGCCTTTCGCTAAGGCTGTTCTTGTGGAATTGGCAAAGGGATATTTGGAAGCCCATAGAGGGCTATGGTGAAAAAGGAAATATCTTCCGTTCAAAACTGGAAAGAAGCTTTCTGAGAAACTGTTCTGTGTTCTGTTAATTCATCTCACAGAGTTACATCTTTCCCTTCAAGAAGCCTTTCGCTAAGGCTGTTCTTGTGGAATTGGCAAAGGGATATTTGGAAGCCCATAGAGGGCTTTGGTGAAAAAGGAAATATCTTCCGTTCAAAACTGGAAAGAAGCTTTCTGAGAAACTGCTCTGTGTTCTGTTAATTCATCTCACAGAGTTACATCTTTCACTTCAAGAAGCCTTTCGCTAAGGCTGTTCTTGTGGAATTGGCAAAGGGATATTTGGAAGCCCATAGAGGGCTATGGTGAAAAAGGAATTATCTTCCGTTCAAAACTGGCAAGAAGCTTTCTGAGAAACTGCTCTGTGTTCTCTTAATTCTTCTCACAGAGTTACATCTTTCCCTTCAAGAAGCCTTTCGCTAAGGCTGTTCTTGTGGAATTGGCAAAGGGATATTTGGAAGCCCATAGAGGGCTATGGTGAAAAAGGAAATATCTTCCGTTCAAAACTGGAAAGAAGCTTTCTGAGAAACTGCTCTGTGTTCTGTTAATTCATCACAGAGAGTTACATCTTTCCCTTCAAAAAGCCTTTCGCTAAGGCTGTTCTTGTGGAATTGGCAAAGGGATATTTGGAAGCCCATAGAGGGCTATGGTGAAAAAGGAAATATCTTCCGTTCAAAACTGGAAAGAAGCTTTCTGAGAAACAGCTCTGTGTTCTGTTAATTCATCTCACACAGTTACAACTTTCCCTTCAACAAGCCTTTCGCTAAGGCTGTTCTTGTGGAATTGGCAAAGGGATATTTGGAAGCCCTTAGAGGCCTATGATGAAAAAGGAAATATCTTCCGTTCAAAATTGGAAAGAAGCTTTCTGAGAAACTGCTCTGTGTTCTGTTCATTCATCTCACAGAGTTACATCTTCCCCTTCAAGAAGCCTTTCGCTAAGGGTGTTCTTGTGGAATTGGCAAAGGGATATTTGGAAGCCCATAGAGGGCTATGGTGAAAAAGGAAATATCTTCCGTTCAAAACTGGAAAGAAGCTTTCTGAGAAACTGCTCTGTGTTCTGTTAATTCATCTCACACAGTTACAACTTTCCCTTCAACAAGCCTTTCTCTAAGGCTGTTCTTGTGGAATTGGCAAAGGGATATTTGGAAGCCCTTAGAGGCCTAGGGTGAAAAAGGAAATATCTTCCGTTCGAAACTGGAAAGAAGCTTTCTGAGAAACTGCTCTGTGTTCTGTTCATTCATCTCACAGAGTTACATCTTCCCCTTCAAGAAGCCTTTCGCTAAGGCTGTTCTTGTGGAATTGGCAAAGGGATATTTGGAAGCCCATAGAGGGCTATGGTGAAAAAGGAAATATCTTCCGTTCAAAACTGGAAAGAAGCTTTCTGAGAAACTGCTCTGTGTTCTGTTAATTCATCTCACACAGTTACAACTTTCCCTTCAACAAGCCTTTCGCTAAGGCTGTTCTTGTGGAATTGGCAAAGGGATATTTGGAAGCCCTTAGAGGCCTATGGTGAAAAAGGAAATATCTTCCGTTCAAAACTGGAAAGAAGCTTTCTGAGAAACTGCTCTGTGTTCTGTTAATTCATCTCACAGAGTTACATCTTCCCCTTCAAGAAGCCTTTCGCTAAGGCTGTTCTTGTGGAATTGGCAAAGGGATATTTGGAAGCCCTTAGAGGGCTATGGTGAAAAAGGAAATATCTTCCCTTCAAAAGTGGAAAGAAGCTGTCGGAGAAACTGCTCTGTGTTCTGTTAATTCATCTCACAGAGTTACATCTTTCCCTTCAAAAAGCCTTTCGCTAAGGCTGTTCTTGTGGAATTGGCAAAGGGATATTTGGAAGCCCATAGAGGCCTAGGGTGAAAAAGGAAATATCTTCCGTTCAAAACTGGAAAGAAGCTTTCTGAGAAACTGCTCTGTGTTCTGTTAATTCATCTCACAGAGTTACATCTTTCCCTTCAAGAAGCCTTTCGCTAATACTGTTCTTGTGGAATTGGCAAAGGGATATTTGGAAGCCCATAGAGGGCTATGGTGAAAAAGGAAATATCTTCCGTTCAAAAGTGGAAAGAAGCTTTCTGAGTAACTGCTCTGTGTTCTGTTAATTCATCTCACAGAGTTACATCTTTCACTTCAAGAAGCCTGTCGCTAAGGCTGTTCTTGTGGAATTGGCAAAGGGATATTTGGAAGCCCATAGAGGGCTATGGTGAAAAGGGAAATATCTTCCGTTCAAAACTGGAAAGAAGCTTTCTGAGAAACTGCTCTGTGTTCTGTTAATTCATCTCACACAGTTACATCTTTCCCTTCAAGAAGCCTTTCGCTAAGGCTGTTCTTGTGGAATTGGCAAAGGGATATTTGTAAGCCCTCAGAGGCCTATGGTGAAAAAGGAAATATCTTCCGTTCAAAACTGGAAAGAAGCTTTCTGAGAAACTGCTCTGTGTTCTATTCATTCATCTCACAGAGTTACATCTTCCCCTTCAAGAAGCCTTTCGTTAAGGCTGTTCTTGTGGAATTGGCAAAGGGATATTTGGAAGCCCATAGAGGGCTATGGTGAAAAAGGAAATATCTTCCGTTCAAAACTGGAAAGAAGCTTTCTGAGAAACAGCTCTGTGTTCTGTTAATTCATCTCACACAGTTACAACTTTCCCTTCAACAAGCCTGTCGCTAAGGCTGTTCTTGTGGAATTGGCAAAGGGATATTTGGAAGCCCTTAGAGGCCTATGATGAAAAAGGAAATATCTTCCGTTCAAAACTGGAAAGAAGCTTTCTGAGAAACTGCTCTGTGTTCTGTTCATTCATCTCACAGAGTTACATCTTCCCCTTCAAGAAGCCTTTCGCTAAGGCTGTTCTTGGGGAATTGGCAAAGGGATATTTGGAAGCCCATAGAGGGCTATGGTGAAAAAGGAAATATCTTCCGTTCAAAACTGGAAAGAAGCTTTCTGAGAAACTGCTCTGTGTTCTGTTAATTCATCTCACACAGTTACAACTTTCCCTTCAACAAGCCTTTCGCTAAGGCTGTTCTTGTGGAATTGGCAAAGGGATATTTGGAAGCCCTTAGAGGCCTATGGTGAAAAAGGAAATATCTTCCGTTCAAAACTGGAAAGAAGCTTTCTGAGAAACTGCTCTGTGTTCTGTTCATTCATCTCACAGAGTTACATCTTCCCCTTCAAGAAGCCTTTCGCTAAGGCTGTTCTTGTGGAATTGGCAAAGGGATATTTGGAAGCCCATAGAGGGCTATGGTGAAAAAGGAAATATCTTCCGTTCAAAACTGGCAAGAAGCTTTCTGAGAAACTGCTCTGTGTTCTCTTAATTCTTCTCACAGAGTTACATCTTTCCCTTCAAGAAGCCTTTCGCTAAGGCTGTTCTTGTGGAATTGGCAAAGGGATATTTGGAAGCCCATAGAGGGCTATGGTGAAAAAGGAAATATCTTCCGTTCAAAACTGGAAAGAAGCTTTCTGAGATACTGCTCTGTGTTCTGTTAATTCATCACAGAGAGTTACATCTTTCCTTTCAAAAAGCCTTTCGCTAAGGCTATTCTTGTGGAATTGGCAAAGGGATATTTGGAAGCCCATAGAGGGCTATGGTGAAAAAGGAAATATCTTCCGTTCAAAACTGGAAAGAAGCTTTCTGAGAAACTGCTCTGTGTTCTGTTAATTCATCTCACACAGTTACAACTTTCCCTTCAACAAGCCTTTCTCTAAGGCTGTTCTTGTGGAATTGGCAAAGGGATATTTGGAAGCCCTTAGAGGCCTAGGGTGAAAAAGGAAATATCTTCCGTTCGAAACTGGAAAGAAGCTTTCTGAGAAACTGCTCTGTGTTCTGTTCATTCATCTCACAGAGTTACATCTTCCCCTTCAAGAAGCCTTTCGCTAAGGCTGTTCTTGTGGAATTGGCAAAGGGATATTTGGAAGCCCATAGAGGGCTATGGTGAAAAAGGAAATATCTTCCGTTCAAAACTGGAAAGAAGCTTTCTGAGAAACTGCTCTGTGTTCTGTTAATTCATCTCACACAGTTACAACTTTCCCTTCAACAAGCCTTTCGCTAAGGCTGTTCTTGTGGAATTGGCAAAGGGATATTTGGAAGCCCTTAGAGGCCTATGGTGAAAAAGGAAATATCTTCCGTTCAAAACTGGAAAGAAGCTTTCTGAGAAACTGCTCTGTGTTCTGTTCATTCATCTCACAGAGTTACATCTTCCCCTTCAAGAAGCCTTTCGCTAAGGCTGTTCTTGTGGAATTGGCAAAGGGATATTTGGAAGCCCATAGAGGGCTATGGTGAAAAAGGAAATATCTTCCGTTCAAAACTGGAAAGAAGCTTTCTGAGAAACTGCTCTGTGTTCTGTTAATTCATCTCACAGAGTTACATCTTTCCCTTCAAGAAGCCTTTCGCTAAGGCTTTTCTTGTGGAATTGGCAAAGGGATATTTGGAAGCCCTTAGAGGGCTATGGTGAAAAAGGAAATATCTTCCCTTCAAAAGTGGAAAGAAGCTGTCGGAGAAACTGCTCTGTGTTCTGTTAATTCATCTCACAGAGTTACATCTTTCCCTTCAAAAAGCCTTTCGCTAAGGCTGTTCTTGTGGAATTGGCAAAGGGATATTTGGAAGCCCATAGAGGCCTAGGGTGAAAAAGGAAATATCTTCCGTTCAAAACTGGAAAGAAGCTTTCTGAGAAACTGCTCTGTGTTCTGTTAATTCATCTCACAGAGTTACATCTTTCCCTTCAAGAAGCCTTTCGCTAATACTGTTCTTGTGGAATTGGCAAAGGGATATTTGGAAGCCCATAGAGGGCTATGGTGAAAAAGGAAATATCTTCCGTTCAAAAGTGGAAAGAAGCTTTCTGAGTAACTGCTCTGTGTTCTGTTAATTCATCTCACAGAGTTACATCTTTCACTTCAAGAAGCCTGTCGCTAAGGCTGTTCTTGTGGAATTGGCAAAGGGATATTTGGAAGCCCATAGAGGGCTATGGTGAAAAGGGAAATATCTTCCGTTCAAAACTGGAAAGAAGCTTTCTGAGAAACTGCTCTGTGTTCTGTTAATTCATCTCACAGAGTTACATCTTTCCCTTCAAGAAGCCTTTCGCTAAGGCTGTTCTTGTGGAATTGGCAAAGGGATATTTGTAAGCCCTCAGAGGCCTATGGTGAAAAAGGAAATATCTTCCGTTCAAAACTGGAAAGAAGCTTTCTGAGAAACTGCTCTGTGTTCTATTCATTCATCTCACAGAGTTACATCTTCCCCTTCAAGAAGCCTTTCGTTAAGGCTGTTCTTGTGGAATTGGCAAAGGGATATTTGGAAGCCCATAGAGGGCTATGGTGAAAAAGGAAATATCTTCCGTTCAAAACTGGAAAGAAGCTTTCTGAGAAACAGCTCTCTGTTCTGTTAATTCATCTCACACAGTTACAACTTTCCCTTCAACAAGCCTGTCGCTAAGGCTGTTCTTGTGGAATTGGCAAAGGGATATTTGGAAGCCCTTAGAGGCCTATGATGAAAAAGGAAATATCTTCCGTTCAAAACTGGAAAGAAGCTTTCTGAGAAACTGCTCTGTGTTCTGTTCATTCATCTCACAGAGTTACATCTTCCCCTTCAAGAAGCCTTTCGCTAAGGCTGTTCTTGGGGAATTGGCAAAGGGATATTTGGAAGCCCATAGAGGGCTATGGTGAAAAAGGAAATATCTTCCGTTCAAAACTGGAAAGAAGCTTTCTGAGAAACTGCTCTGTGTTCTGTTAATTCATCTCACACAGTTACAACTTTCCCTTCAACAAGCCTTTCGCTAAGGCTGTTCTTGTGGAATTGGCAAAGGGATATTTGGAAGCCCTTAGAGGCCTATGGTGAAAAAGGAAATATCTTCCGTTCAAAACTGGAAAGAAGCTTTCTGAGAAACTGCTCTGTGTTCTGTTCATTCATCTCACAGAGTTACATCTTCCCCTTCAAGAAGCCTTTCGCTAAGGCTGTTCTTGTGGAATTGGCAAAGGGATATTTGGAAGCCCATAGAGGGCTATGGTGAAAAAGGAAATATCTTCCGTTCAAAACTGGCAAGAAGCTTTCTGAGAAACTGCTCTGTGTTCTCTTAATTCTTCTCACAGAGTTACATCTTTCCCTTCAAGAAGCCTTTCGCTAAGGCTGTTCTTGTGGAATTGGCAAAGGGATATTTGGAAGCCCATAGAGGGCTATGGTGAAAAAGGAAATATCTTCCGTTCAAAACTGGAAAGAAGCTTTCTGAGATACTGCTCTGTGTTCTGTTAATTCATCACAGAGAGTTACATCTTTCCTTTCAAAAAGCCTTTCGCTAAGGCTATTCTTGTGGAATTGGCAAAGGGATATTTGGAAGCCCATAGAGGGCTATGGTGAAAAAGGAAATATCTTCCGTTCAAAACTGGAAAGAAGCTTTCTGAGAAACTGCTCTGTGTTCTCTTAATTCATCTCACAGAGTTACATCTTTCCCTTCAAGAATCCTTTCGCTAAGGCTTTTCTTGTGGAATTGGCAAAGGGATATTTGGAAGCCCATAGAGGGCTATGGTGAAAAAGGAAATATCTTCCGTTCAAAAGTGGAAAGAAGCTGTCGGAGAAACTGCTCTGTGTTCTGTTAATTCATCTCACAGACTTATATCTTTCCCTTCAAGAAGCCTTTCGCTAAGTCTGTTCTTGTGGAATTGGCAAAGGGATACTTGGAAGCCCATAGAGGGCTATGGTGAAAAAGGAAATATCTTCCGTTCAAAAGTGGAAAGAAGCTTTCTGAGTAACTGCTCTGTGTTCTGTTAATTCATCTCACAGAGTTACATCTTTCACTTCAAGAAGCCTGTCGCGAAGGCTGTTCTTGTGGATTTGGCAAAGGGGTATTTGGAAGCCCATAGAGGGCTATGGTGAAAAGGGAAATATCTTCAGTTCAAAAGTGGAAAGAAGCTTTCTGAGAAACTGCTCTGTGTTCTGTTAATTCATCTCCCAGAGTTACATCTTTCCCTTCAAGAAGCCTTTCGCTAAGGCTGTTCTTGTGGAATTGGCAAAGGGATATTTGGAAGCCCTTAGAGGCCTATGGTGAAAAAGGAAATATCTTCCGTTCAAAACTGGAAAGAAGCTGTCGGAGAAACTGCTCTGTGTTCTGTTAATTCATCTCACAGAGTTACATCTTTCCCTTCAAAAAGCCTTTCGCTAAGGCTGTTCTTGTGGAATTGGCAAAGGGATATTTGGAAGTCCATAGAGGCCTATGGTGAAAAAGGAAATATCTTCCGTTCAAAACTGGAAAGAAGCTTTCTGAGAAACTGCTCTGTGTTCTGTTAATTCATCTCACAGAGTTACATCTTTCCCTTCAAGAAGCCTTTCGCTAATACTGTTCTTGTGGAATTGGCAAAGGGATATTTGGAAGCCCATAGAGGGCTATGGTGAAAAAGGAAATATCTTCCGTTCAAAAGTGGAAAGAAGCTTTCTGAGTAACTGCTATGTGTTCTGTTAATTCATCTCACAGAGTTACATCTTTCACTTCAAGAAGCCTGTCGCTAAGGCTGTTCTTGTGGAATTGGCAAAGGGATATTTGGAAGCCCATAGAGGCCTATGGTGAAAAAGGAAATATCTTCCGTTCAAAACTGGAAAGAAGCTTTCTGAGAAACTGCTCTGTGTTCTGTTAATTCATCTCACACAGTTACAACTTTCCCTTCAACAAGCCTTTCGCTAAGGCTGTTCTTGTGGAATTGTCAAAGGGATATTTGGAAGCCCATAGAGGGATATGGTGAAAAAGGAAATATCTTCCGTTCAAAACTGGAAAGAAGCTTTTTGAGAAACTGCTCTGTGTTGTGTTCATTCAACTCACAGAGTTACATCTTTCCCTTCAAGAAGCCTTTCGCTAAGGCTGTTCTTGTGGAAATGGCAAAGGGATATTTGGAAGCCCATAGAGGGCTATGTTGAGAAAGGAAATATCTTCGTTTCAAAAGTGGAAAGAAGCATTCTGAGAAACTGCTCTGTGTTCTGTTAATTCATCTCACAGAGTTACATCTTTGCCTACAAGAAGCCTTTCGCTAAGGCTGTTCTTGTGGAATTGGCAAAGGGATATTTGGAACCCCTTAGAGTCCTACGGTGAAAAAGGAAATATCTTCCGTTCAAAACTGGAAAGAAGCTTTCTGAGAAACTGCTCTGTGTTCTGTTCATTCATCTCAGAGAGTTACATCTTTCCCTTCAAGGAGCCTTTCGCTAAGGCTGTTCTTGTGGAATTGGCAAAGGGATATTTGGAACCCCTTAGAGTCCTACGGTGAAAAAGGAAATATCTTTCGTTCAAAACTGGAAAGAAGCTTTCTGAGAAACTGCTCTGTGTTCTGTTAATTCATCTCACAGAGTTCCATCTTTCCCTACAAAAAGCCTTTTGCTAAGGCTATTGTTGTGGAATTGGCAAAGGGATATTTGGAAGCCCATAGAGGCCTATGGTGAAAAAGGAAATATCTTCCGTTCAAAACTGGAAAGAAGCTTTCTGAGAAACTGCTCTGTGTTCTGTTAATTCATCTCACAGAGTTACATCGTTCCCTTCAAGAAGCCTTTCGCTAAGGCTGTTCTTGTGGAATTGGCAAAGGAATATTTGGAAGCCCTTAGAGGCCTAGGTGAAAAATTAAATATCTTCCGTTCAAAACTGGAAAGAAGCTTTCTGAGAAACTGCTCTGTGTTCTCTTAATTCATCTCATAGAGTTACATCATTCCCTTCAAGAGGCCTTTCGCTAAGGCTTTTCTTGTGGAATTGGCAAAGGGATATTTGGAAGCCCATAGAGGGCTATGGTGAAAAAGGAAATATCTTCCGTTCAAAAGTGGAAAGAAGCTGTCGGAGAAACTGCTCTGTGTTCTGTTAATTCATCTCACAGAGTTATATCTTTCCCTTCAAGAAGCCTTTCGCTAAGGCTGTTCTTGTGGAATTGGCAAAGGGATACTTGGAAGCCCATAGAGGGCTATGGTGAAAAAGGAAATATCTTCCGTTCAAAAGTGGAAAGAAGCTTTCTGAGTAACTGCTCTGTGTTCTGTTAATTCATCTCACAGAGTTACATCTTTCACTTCAAGAAGCCTGTCGCTAAGGCTGTTCTTGTGGAATTGGCAAAGGGATATTTGGAAGCCCATAGAGGGCTATGGTGAAAAGGGAAATATCTTCAGTTCAAAACTGGAAAGAAGCTTTCTGAGAAACTGCTCTGTGTTCTGTTAATTCATCTCCCAGAGTTACATCTTTCCCTTCAAGAAGCCTTTCACTTAGGCTGTTCTTGTGGAATTGGCAAAGGGATATTTGGAAGCCCTTAGAGGCCTATGGTGAAAAAGGAAATATCTTCCGTTCAAAACTGGAAAGAAGCTTTCTGAGAAACTGCTCTGTGTTCTGTTCATTCATCTCACAGAGTTACATCTTCCCCTTCAAGAAGCCTTTCGCTAAGGCTGTTCTTGTGGAATTGGCAAAGGGATATTTGGAAGCCCATAGAGGGCTATGGTGAAAAAGGAAATATCTTCCGTTCAAAATTGGAAAGAAGCTTTCTGAGAAACTGCTCTGTGTTCTGTTAATTCATCTCACACAGTTACAACTTTCCCTTCAACAAGCCTTTCGCTAAGGCTGTTCTTGTGGAATTGGCAAAGGGATATTTGGAAGCCCTTAGAGGCCTATGGTGAAAAAGGAAATATCTTCCGTTCAAAACTGGAAAGAAGCTTTCTGAGAAACTGCTCTGTGTTCTGTTCATTCAACTCACAGAGTTACATCTTCCCCTTCATGAAGCGTTTCGCTAAGGCTGTTCTTGTGGAATTGGCAAAGGGATATTTGGAAGCCCATAGAGGGCTACGGTGAAAAAGGAAATATCTTCCGTTCAAAACTGGAAAGAAGCTTTCTGAGAAACTGCTCTGTGTTCTGTTAATTCATCTCACAGAGTTACAACTTTCCCTTCAGCAAGCCTTTCGCTAAGGCTGTTCTTGTGGAATTGGCAAAGGGATATTTGGAAGCCCTTAGAGGCCTATGGTGAAAAAGGAAATATCTTCCGTTCAAAACTGGAAAGAAGCTTTCTGAGAAACTGCTCTGTGTTCTGTTAATTCATCTCACACAGTTACAACTTTCCCTTCAACAAGCCTTTCGCTAAGGCTGTTCTTGTGGAATTGGCAAAGGGATATTTGGAAGCCCTTAGAGGCCTATGGTGAAAAAGGAAATATCTTCCGTTCAAAACTGGAAAGAAGCTTTCTGAGAAACTGCTCTGTGTTCTGTTCATTCATCTCACAGAGTTACATCTTCCCCTTCAAGAAGCCTTTCGCTAAGGCTGTTCTTGTGGAATTGGCAAAGGGATATTTGGAAGCCCATAGAGGGCTATGGTGAAAAAGGAAATATCTTCCGTTCAAAACTGGAAAGAAGCTTTCTGAGAAACTGCTCAGTGTTCTGTTAATTCATCTCACACAGTTACAACTTTCCCTTCAACAAGCCGTTCGCTAAGGTTGTTCTTGTGGAATTGGCAAAGGGATATTTGGAAGCCCTTAGAGGCCTATGGTGAAAAAGGAAATATCTTCCGTTCAAAACTGGAAAGAAGCTTTCTGAGAAACTGCTCTGTGTTCTGTTCATTCATCTCACAGAGTTACATCTTCCCCTTCAAGAAGCCTTTCGCTAAGGCTGTTCTTGTGGAATTGGCAAAGTGATATTTGGAAGCCCATAGAGGGCTTTGGTGAAAAAGGAAATATCTTCCGTTCAAAATTGGAAAGAAGCTTTCTGAGAAACTGCTCTGTGTTCTGTTAATTCATCTCACAGAGTTACATCTTTCACTTCAAGAAGCCTTTCGCTAAGGCTGTTCTTGTGGAATTGGCAAAGGGATATTTGGAAGCCCATAGAGGGCTATGGTGAAAAAGGAAATATCTTCCGTTCAAAACTGGCAAGAAGCTTTCTGAGAAACTGCTCTGTGTTCTCTTAATTCTTCTCACAGAGTTACATCTTTCCCTTCAAGAAGCCTTTCGCTAAGGCTGTTCTTGTGGAATTGGCAAAGGGATATTTGGAAGCCCATAGAGGGCTATGGTGAAAAAGGAAATATCTTCCGTTCAAAACTGGAAAGAAGCTTTCTGAGAAACTGCTCTGTGTTCTGTTAATTCATCACAGAGAGTTACATCTTTCCTTTCAAAAAGCCTTTCGCTAAGGCTATTCTTGTGGAATTGACAAAGGGATATTTGGAAGCCCATAGAGGGCTATGGTGAAAAAGGAAATATCTTCCGTTCAAAACTGGAAAGAAGCTTTCTGAGAAACTGCTCTGTGTTCTGTTCATTCATCTCACAGAGTTACATCTTTCCCTTCAAGAAGCCTTTCGCTAAGGCTTTTATTGTGGAATTGGCAAAGGGATATTTGGAAGCCCATAGAGGGCTATGGTGAAAAAGGAAATATCTTCCGTTCAAAACTGGAAAGAAGCTGTCGGAGAAACTGCTCTGTGTTCTGTTAATTCATCTCACAGAGTTATATCTTTCCCTTCAAGAAGCCTTTCGCTAAGGCTGTTCTTGTGGAATTGGCAAAGGGATACTTGGAAGCCTATAGAGGGCTATGGTGAAAAAGGAAATATCTTCCGTTCAAAAGTGGAAAGAAGCTTTCTGAGTAACTGCTCTGTGTTCTGTTAATTCATCTCACAGAGTTACATCTTTCACTTCAAGAAGCCTGTCGCTAAGGCTGTTCTTGTGGAATTGGCAAAGGGATATTTGGAAGCCCATAGAGGGCTATGGTGAAAAGGGAAATATCTTCAGTTCAAAACTGGAAAGAAGCTTTCTGAGAAACTGCTCTGTGTTCTGTTAATTCATCTCCCAGAGTTACATCTTTCCCTTCAAGAAGCCTTTCGCTAAGGCTGTTCTTGTGGAATTGGCAAAGGGATATTTGGAAGCCCTTAGAGGCCTATGGTGAAAAAGGAAATATCTTCCGTTCAAAACTGGAAAGAAGCTTTCTGAGAAACTGCTCTGTGTTCTGTTCATTCATCTCACAGAGTTACATCTTCCCCTTCAAGAAGCCTTTCGCTAAGGCTGTTCTTGTGGAATTGGCAAAGGGATATTTGGAAGCCCATAGAGCGCTATGGTGAAAAAGGAAATATCTTCCGTTCAAAATTGGAAAGAAGCTTTCTGAGAAACTGCTCTGTGTTCTGTTAATTCATCTCACACAGTTACAACTTTCCCTTCAACAAGCCTTTCGCTAAGGCTGTTCTTGTGGAATTGGCAAAGGGATATTTGGAAGCCCTTAGAGGCCTATGGTGAAAAAGGAAATATCTTCGTTCAAAACTGGAAAGAAGCTTTCTGAGAAACTGCTCTGTGTTCTGTTCATTCATCTCACAGAGTTACATCTTCCCCTTCAAGAAGCCTTTCGCTAAGGCTGTTCTTGTGGAATTTGCAAAGGGATATTTGGAAGCCCATAGAGGGCTATGGTGAAAAAGGAAATATCTTCCGATCAAAACTGGAAAGAAGCTTTCTGAGAAACTGCTCTGTGTTCTGTTAATTCATCTCACACAGTTACAACTTTCCCTTCAACAAGTCTTTTGCTAAGGCTGTTCTTGTGGAATTGGCAAAGGGATATTTGGAAGCCCTTAGAGGCCTATGGTGAAAAAGGAAATATCTTCCGTTCAAAACTGGAAAGAAGCTTTCTGAGAAACTGCTCTGTGTTCTGTTCATTCATCTCACAGAGTTACATCTTCCCCTTCAAGAAGCCTTTCGCTAAGGCTGTTCTTGTGGAATTGGCAAAGGGATATTTGGAAGCCCATAGAGGGCTATGGTGAAAAAGGAAATATCTTCCGTTCAAAACTGGAAAGAAGCTTTCTGAGAAACTGCTCTGTGTTCTGTTAATTCATCTCACAGAGTTACATCTTTCCCTTCAAGAAGCCTTTCGCTAAGGCTGTTCTTGTGGAATTGGCAAAGGGATATTTGGAAGCCCATAGAGGGCTTTGGTGAAAAAGGAAATATCTTCCGTTCAAAACTGGAAAGAAGCTTTCTGAGAAACTGCTTTGTGTTCTGTTAATTCATCTCACAGAGTTACATTTCTCAGTTCAAGAAGCCTTTCGCTAAGGCTGTTCTTGTGGAATTGGCAAAGGGATATTTGGAAGCCCATAGAGGGCTATGGTGAAAAAGGAAATATCTTCCGTTCAAAATTGGCAAGAAGCTTTCTGAGAAAGTGTTCTGTGTTCCCTTAATTCTTCTCACAGAGTTACATCTTTCCCTTCAAGAAGCCTTTCGCTAAGGCTGTTCTTGTGGAATTGGCAAAGGGATATTTGGAAGCCCATAGAGGGCTATGGTGAAAAAGGAAATATCTTCCGTTCAAAACTGGAAAGAAGCTTTCTGAGAAACTGCTCTGTGTTCTGTTAATTCATCACAGAGAGTTACATCTTTCCCTTCAAGAAGCCTTTCGCTAAGGCTTTTCTTGTGGAATTGGCAAAGGGATATTTGGAAGCCCTTAGAGGGCTATGGTGAAAAAGGAAATATCTTCCCTTCAAAAGTGGAAAGAAGCTGTCGGAGAAACTGCTCTGTGTTCTGTTAATTCATCTCACAGAGTTACATCTTTCCCTTCAAAAAGCCTTTCGCTAAGGCTGTTCTTGTGGAATTGGCAAAGGGATATTTGGAAGCCCATAGAGGCCTATGGTGAAAAAGGAAATATCTTCCGTTCAAAACTGGAAAGAAGCTTTCTGAGAAACTGCTCTGTGTTCTGTTAATTCATCTCACAGAGTTACATCTTTCCCTTCAAGAAGCCTTTCGCTAATACTGTTCTTGTGGAATTGGCAAAGGGATATTTGGAAGCCCATAGAGAGCTCTGGTGAAAAAGGAAATATCTTCCGTTCAAAAGTGGAAAGAAGCTTTCTGAGTAACTGCTCTGTGTTCTGTTAATTCATCTCACAGAGTTACATCTTTCACTTCAAGAAGCCTGTCGCTAAGGCTGTTCTTGTGGAATTGGCAAAGGGATATTTGGAAGCCCATAGAGGGCTATGGTGAAAAGGGAAATATCTTCCGTTCAAAACTGGAAAGAAGCTTTCTGAGAAACTGCTCTGTGTTCTGTTAATTCATCTCACAGAGTTACATCTTTCCCTTCAAGAAGCCTTTCGCTAATACTGTTCTTGTGGAATTGGCAAAGGGATATTTGGAAGCCCATAGAGGGTAATGGTGAAAAAGGAAATAACTTCCGTTGAAAACTGGAAAGAAGCTTTCTGAGAAACGGCTCTGTGTTCTGTTAATTCATCTCACAGAGTTACAACTTTCCCTTCAACAAGCCGTTCGCTAAGGTTGTTCTTGTGGAATTGGCAAAGGGATATTTGGAAGCCCTTAGAGGCCTATGGAGAAAAAGGAAATATCTTCCGTTCAAAACTGGAAAGAAGCTTTCTGAGAAACTGCTCTGTGTTCTGTTCATTCATCTCACAAAGTTACATCTTCCCCTTCAAGAAGCCTTTCGCTAAGGCTGTTCTTGTGGAATTGGCAAAGTGATATTTGGAAGCCCATAGAGGGCTTTGGTGAAAAAGGAAATATCTTCCGTTCAAAACTGGAAAGAAGCTTTCTGAGAAACTGCTCTGTGTTCTGTTAATTCATCTCACAGAGTTACATCTTTCACTTCAAGAAGCCTTTCGCTAAGGCTGTTCTTGTGGGATTGGCAAAGGGATATTTGGAAGCCCATAGAGGGCTATGGTGAAAAAGGAAATATCTTCCGTTCAAAACTGGCAAGAAGCTTTCTGAGAAACTGCTCTGTGTTCTCTTAATTCTTCTCACAGAGTTACATCTTTCCCTTCAAGAAGCCTTTCGCTAAGGCTGTTCTTGTGGAATTGGCAAAGGGATATTTGGAAGCCCATAGAGGGCTATGGTGGAAAAGGAAATATCTTCTGTTCAAAACTGGAAAGAAGCTTTCTGAGAAACTGCTCTGTGTTCTGTTAATTCATCACAGAGAGTTACATCTTTCTTTCAAAAAGCCTTTCGCTAAGGCTATTCTTGTGGAATTGGCAAAGGGATATTTGGAAGCCCATAGAGGGCTATGGTGAAAAAGGAAATATCTTCCGTTCAAAACTGGAAAGAAGCTTTCTGAGAAACTGCTCTGTGTTCTCTTAATTCATCTCACAGAGTTACATCTTTCCCTTCAAGAAGCCTTTCGCTAAGGCTTTTCTTGTGGAATTGGCAAAGGGATATTTGGAAGCCCATAGAGGGCTATGGTGAAAAAGGAAATATCTTCCGTTCAAAACTGGAAAGAAGCTGTCGGAGAAACTGCTCTGTGTTCTGTTAATTCATCTCACAGAGTTATATCTTTCCCTTCAAGAAGCCTTTCGCTAAGGCTGTTCTTGTGGAATTGGCAAAGGGATACTTGGAAGCCCATAGAGGGCTATGGTGAAAAAGGAAATATCTTCCGTTCAAAAGTGGAAAGAAGCTTTCTGAGTAACTGCTCTGTGTTCTGTTAATTCATCTCACAGAGTTACATCTTTCACTTCAAGAAGCCTGTCGCTAAGGCTGTTCTTGTGGAATTGGCAAAGGGATATTTGGAAGCTCATAGAGGGCTATGGTGAAAAGGGAAATATCTTCAGTTCAAAACTGGAAAGAAGCTTTCTGAGAAACTGCTCTGTGTTCTGTTAATTCATCTCCCAGAGTTACATCTTTCCCTTCAAGAAGCCTTTCGCTAAGGCTGTTCTTGTGGAATTGGCAATGGGATATTTGGAAGCCCTTAGAGGCCTATGGTGAAAAAGGAAATATCTTCCGTTCAAAACTGGAAAGAAGCTTTCTGAGAAACTGCTCTGTGTTCTGTTCATTCATCTCACAGAGTTACATCTTCCCCTTCAAGAAGCCTTTCGCTAAGGCTGTTCTTGTGGAATTGGCAAAGGGATATTTGGAAGCCCATAGAGGGCTATGGTGAAAAAGGAAATATCTTCCGTTCAAAATTGGAAAGAAGCTTTCTGAGAAACTGCTCTGTGTTCTGTTAATTCATCTCACACAGTTACAACTTTCCCTTCAACAAGCCTTTCGCTAAGGCTGTTCTTGTGGAATTGGCAAAGGGATATTTGGAAGCCCTTAGAGGCCTATGGTGAAAAAGGAAATATCTTCCGTTCAAAACTGGAAAGAAGCTTTCTGAGAAACTGCTCTGTGTTCTGTTCATTCATCTCACAGAGTTACATCTTCCCCTTCATGAAGCGTTTCGCTTAGGCTGTTCTTGTGGAATTGGCAAAGGGATATTTGGAAGCCCATAGAGGGCTATGGTGAAAAAGGAAATATCTTCCGTTCAAAACTGGAAAGAAGCTTTCTGAGAAACTGCTCTGTGTTCCGTTAATTCATCTCACAGAGTTACAACTTTCCCTTCAGCAAGCCTTTCGCTAAGGCTGTTCTTGTGGAATTGGCAAAGGGATATTTGGAAGCCCTTAGAGGCCTATGGTGAAAAAGGAAATATCTTCCGTTCAAAACTGGAAAGAAGCTTTCTGAGAAACTGCTCTGTGTTCTGTTCAATCATCTCACAGAGTTACATCTTCCCCTTCAAGAAGCCTTTCGCTAAGGCTGTTCTTGTGGAATTGGCAAAGGGATATTTGGAAGCCCATAGAGGGCTATGGTGAAAAAGGAAATATCTTCCGTTCAAAACTGGAAAGAAGCTTTCTGAGAAACTGCTCTGTGTTCTGTTAATTCATCTCACACAGTTACAACTTTGCCTTCAACAAGCCTTTCGCTAAGGCTGTTCTTGTGGAATTGGCAAAGGGATATTTGGAAGCCCTTAGAGGCCTATGGTGAAAAAGGAAATATCTTCCGTTCAAAACTGGAAAGAAGCTTTCTGAGAAACTGCTCTGTGTTCTGTTCATTCATCTCACAGAGTTACATCTTCCCCTTCAAGAAGCCTTTCGCTAAGGCTGTTCTTGTGGAATTGGCAAAGGGATATTTGGAAGCCCATAGAGGGCTATGGTGAAAAAGGAAATATCTTCCGTTCAAAACTGGCAAGAAGCTTTCTGAGAAACTGCTCTGTGTTCTGTTAATTCATCACAGAGAGTTACATCTTTCCCTTCAAAAAGCCTTTCGCTAAGGCTATTCTTGTGGAATTGGCAAAGGGATATTTGGAAGCCCATAGAGGGCTATGGTGAAAAAGGAAATATCTTCCGTTCAAAACTGGAAAGAAGCTTTCTGAGAAACTGCTCTGTGTTCTCTTAATTCATCTCACAGAGTTACATCTTTCCCTTCAAGAAGCCTTTCGCTAAGGCTTTTCTTGTGGAATTGGCAAAGGGATATTTGGAAGCCCTTAGAGGGCTATGATGAAAAAGGAAATATCTTCCCTTCAAAAGTGGAAAGAAGCTGTCGGAGAAACTGCTCTGTGTTCTGTTAATTCATCTCACAGAGTTACATCTTTCCCTTCAAAAAGCCTTTCGCTAAGGCTGTTCTTGTGGAATTGGCAAAGGGATATTTGGAAGCCCATAGAGGCCTATGTTGAAAAAGGAAATATCTTCCGTTCAAAACTGGAAAGAAGCTTTCTGAGAAACTGCTCTGTGTTCTGTTAATTCATCTCACAGAGTTACATCTTTCCCTTCAAGAAGCCTTTCGCTAATACTGTTCTTGTGGAATTGGCAAAGGGATATTTGGAAGCCCATAGAGGGCTATGGTGAAAAAGGAAATATCTTCCGTTCAAAAGTGGAAAGAAGCTTTCTGAGTAACTGCTCTGTGTTCTGTTAATTCATCTCACAGAGTTACATCTTTCACTTCAAGAAGCCTGTCGCTAAGGCTGTTCTTGTGGAATTGGCAAAGGGATATTTGGAAGCCCATAGAGGGCTATGGTGAAAAGGGAAATATCTTCCGTTCAAAACTGGAACGAAGCTTTCTGAGAAACTGCTCTGTGTTCTGTTAATTCATCTCACAGAGTTACATCTTTCCCTTCAAGAAGCCTTTCGCTAAGGCTGTTCTTGTGGAATTGGCAAAGGGATATTTGTAAGCCCTCAGAGGCCTATGGTGAAAAAGGAAATATCTTCCGTTCAAAACTGGAAAGAAGCTTTCTGAGAAACTGCTCTGTGTTCTATTCATTCATCTCACAGAGTTACATCTTCCCCTTCAAGAAGCCTTTCGCTAAGGCTGTTCTTGTGGAATTGGCAAAGGGATATTTGGAAGCCCATAGAGGGCTATGATGAAAAAGGAAATATCTTCCGTTCAAAACTGGAAAGAAGCTTTCTGAGAAACAGCTCTGTGTTCTGTTAATTCATCTCACACAGTTACAACTTTCCCTTCAACAAGCCTTTCGCTAAGGCTGTTCTTGTGGAATTGGCAAAGGGATATTTGGAAGCCCTTAGAGGCCTATGATGAAAAAGGAAATATCTTCCGTTCAAAATGGGAAAGAAGCTTTCTGAGAAACTGCTCTGTGTTCTGTTCATTCATCTCACAGAGTTACATCTTCCCCTTCAAGAAGCCTTTCGCTAAGGGTGTTCTTGTGGAATTGGCAAAGGGATATTTGGAAGCCCATAGAGGGCTATGGTGAAAAAGGAAATATCTTCCGTTCAAAACTGGAAAGAAGCTTTCTGAGAAACTGCTCTGTGTTCTGTTAATTCATCTCACACAGTTACATCTTTCCATTCAACAAGCCTTTCTCTAAGGCTGTTCTTGTGGAATTGGCAAAGGGATATTTGGAAGCCCTTAGAGGCCTAGGGTGAAAAAGGAAATATCTTCCGTTCGAAACTGGAAAGAAGCTTTCTGAGAAACTGCTCTGTGTTCTGTTAATTCATCTCACAGAGTTACATCTTCCCCTTCAAGAAGCCTTTCGCTAAGGCTGTTCTTGTGGAATTGGCAAAGGGATATTTGGAAGCCCATAGAGGGCTATGGTGAAAAAGGAAATATCTTCCGTTCAAAACTGGAAAGAAGCTTTCTGAGAAACTGCTCTGTGTTCTGTTAATTCATCTCACACAGTTACAACTTTCCCTTCAACAAGCCTTTCGCTAAGGCTGTTCTTGTGGAATTGGCAAAGGGATATTTGGAAGCCCTTAGAGGCCTATGGTGAAAAAGGAAATATCTTCCGTTCAAAACTGGAAAGAAGCTTTCTGAGAAACTGCTCTGTGTTCTGTTCATTCATCTCACAGAGTTACATCTTCCCCTTCAAGAAGCCTTTCGCTAAGGCTGTTCTTGTGGAATTGGCAAAGGGATATTTGGAAGCCCATAGAGGGCTATGGTGAAAAAGGAAATATCTTCCGTTCAAAACTGGAAAGAAGCTTTCTGAGAAACTGCTCTGTGTTCTGTTAATTCATCTCACAGAGTTACATCTTTCCCTTCAAGAAGCCTTTCGCTAAGGCTTTTCTTGTGGAATTGGCAAAGGGATATTTGGAAGCCCTTAGAGGGCTATGGTGAAAAAGGAAATATCTTCCCTTCAAAAGTGGAAAGAAGCTGTCGGAGAAACTGCTCTGTGTTCTGTTAATTCATCTCACAGAGTTACATCTTTCCCTTCAAAAAGCCTTTCGCTAAGGCTGTTCTTGTGGAATTGGCAAAGGGATATTTGGAAGCCCATAGAGGCCTAGGGTGAAAAAGGAAATATCTTCCGTTCAAAACTGGAAAGAAGCTTTCTGAGAAACTGCTCTGTGTTCTGTTAATTCATCTCACAGAGTTACATCTTTCCCTTCAAGAAGCCTTTCGCTAATACTGTTCTTGTGGAATTGGCAAAGGGATATTTGGAAGCCCATAGAGGGCTATGGTGAAAAAGGAAATATCTTCCGTTCAAAAGTGGAAAGAAGCTTTCTGAGTAACTGCTCTGTGTTCTGTTAATTCATCTCACAGAGTTACATCTTTCACTTCAAGAAGCCTGTCGCTAAGGCTGTTCTTGTGGAATTGGCAAAGGGATATTTGGAAGCCCATAGAGGGCTATGGTGAAAAGGGAAATATCTTCCGTTCAAAACTGGAAAGAAGCTTTCTGAGAAACTGCTCTGTGTTCTGTTAATTCATCTCACAGAGTTACATCTTTCCCTTCAAGAAGCCTTTCGCTAAGGCTGTTCTTGTGGAATTGGCAAAGGGATATTTGTAAGCCCTCAGAGGCCTATGGTGAAAAAGGAAATATCTTCCGTTCAAAACTGGAAAGAAGCTTTCTGAGAAACTGCTCTGTGTTCTATTCATTCATCTCACAGAGTTACATCTTCCCCTTCAAGAAGCCTTTCGCTAAGGCTGTTCTTGTGGAATTGGCAAAGGGATATTTGGAAGCCCATAGAGGGCTATGGTGAAAAAGGAAATATCTTCCGTTCAAAACTGGAAAGAAGCTTTCTGAGAAACAGCTCTGTGTTCTGTTAATTCATCTCACACAGTTACAACTTTCCCTTCAACAAGCCTTTCGCTAAGGCTGTTCTTGTGGAATTGGCAAAGGGATATTTGGAAGCCCTTAGAGGCCTATGATGAAAAAGGAAATATCTTCCGTTCAAAACTGGAAAGAAGCTTTCTGAGAAACTGCTCTGTGTTCTGTTCATTCATCTCACAGAGTTACATCTTCCCCTTCAAGAAGCCTTTCGCTAAGGCTGTTCTTGTGGAATTGGCAAAGGGATATTTGGAAGCCCATAGAGGGCTATGGTGAAAAAGGAAATATCTTCCGTTCAAAACTGGAAAGAAGCTTTCTGAGAAACTGCTCTGTGTTCTGTTAATTCATCTCACACAGTTACAACTTTCCCTTCAACAAGCCTTTCGCTAAGGCTGTTCTTGTGGAATTGGCAAAGGGATATTTGGAAGCCCTTAGAGGCCTATGGTGAAAAAGGAAATATCTTCCGTTCAAAACTGGAAAGAAGCTTTCTGAGAAACTGCTCTGTGTTCTGTTCATTCATCTCACAGAGTTACATCTTCCCCTTCAAGAAGCCTTTCGCTAAGGCTGTTCTTGTGGAATTGGCAAAGGGATATTTGGAAGCCCATAGAGGGCTATGGTGAAAAAGGAAATATCTTCCGTTCAAAACTGGCAAGAAGCTTTCTGAGAAACTGCTCTGTGTTCTCTTAATTCTTCTCACAGAGTTACATCTTTCCCTTCAAGAAGCCTTTCGCTAAGGCTGTTCTTGTGGAATTGGCAAAGGGATATTTGGAAGCCCATAGAGGGCTATGGTGAAAAAGGAAATATCTTCCGTTCAAAACTGGAAAGAAGCTTTCTGAGATACTGCTCTGTGTTCTGTTAATTCATCACAGAGAGTTACATCTTTCCTTTCAAAAAGCCTTTCGCTAAGGCTATTCTTGTGGAATTGGCAAAGGGATATTTGGAAGCCCATAGAGGGCTACGGTGAAAAAGGAAATATCTTCCGTTCAAAACTGGAAAGAAGCTTTCTGAGAAACTGCTCTGTGTTCTCTTAATTCATCTCACAGAGTTACATCTTTCCCTTCAAGAATCCTTTCGCTAAGGCTTTTCTTGTGGAATTGGCAAAGGGATATTTGGAAGCCCATAGAGGGCTATGGTGAAAAAGGAAATATCTTCCGTTCAAAAGTGGAAAGAAGCTGTCGGAGAAACTGCTCTGTGTTCTGTTAATTCATCTCACAGACTTATATCTTTCCCTTCAAGAAGCCTTTCGCTAAGTCTGTTCTTGTGGAATTGGCAAAGGGATACTTGGAAGCCCATAGAGGGCTATGGTGAAAAAGGAAATATCTTCCGTTCAAAAGTGGAAAGAAGCTTTCTGAGTAACTGCTCTGTGTTCTGTTAATTCATCTCACAGAGTTACATCTTTCACTTCAAGAAGCCTGTCGCGAAGGCTGTTCTTGTGGATTTGGCAAAGGGATATTTGGAAGCCCATAGAGGGCTATGGTGAAAAGGGAAATATCTTCAGTTCAAAACTGGAAAGAAGCTTTCTGAGAAACTGCTCTGTGTTCTGTTAATTCATCTCCCAGAGTTACATCTTTCCCTTCAAGAAGCCTTTCGCTAAGGCTGTTCTTGTGGAATTGCCAAAGGGATATTTGGAAGCCCTTAGAGGCCTATGGTGAAAAAGGAAATATCTTCCGTTCAAAACTGGAAAGAAGCTTTCTGAGAAACTGCTCTGTGTTCTGTTCATTCATCTCACAGAGTTACATCTTCCCCTTCAAGAAGCCTTTCGCTAAGGCTGTTCTTGTGGAATTGGCAAAGGGATATTTGGAAGCCCATGGAGGGCTATGGTGAAAAAGGAAATATCTTCCGTTCAAAATTGGAAAGAAGCTTTCTGAGAAACTGCTCTGTGTTCTGTTAATTCATCTCACACAGTTACAACTTTCCCTTCAACAAGCCTTTCGCTAAGGCTGTTCTTGTGGAATTGGCAAAGGGATATTTGGAAGCCCTTAGAGGCCTATGGTGAAAAAGGAAATATCTTCCGTTCAAAACTGGAAAGAAGCTTTCTGAGAAACTGCTCTGTGTTCTGTTCATTCATCTCACAGAGTTACATCTTCCCCTTCATGAAGCCTTTCGCTAAGGCTCTTCTTGTGGAATTGGCAAAGGGATATTTGGAAGCCCATAGAGGGCTATGGTGAAAAAGGAAATATCTTCCGTTCAAAACTGGAAAGAAGCTTTCTGAGAAACGGCTCTGTGTTCTGTTAATTCATCTCACAGAGTTACAACTTTCCCTTCAACAAGCCTTTCGCTAAGGCTGTTCTTGTGGAATTGGCAAAGGGATATTTGGAAGCCCTTAGAGGCCTATGGTGAAAAAGGAAATATCTTCCGTTCAAAACTGGAAAGAAGCTTTCTGAGAAACTGCTCTGTGTTCTGTTCATTCATCTCACAGAGTTACATCTTCCCCTTCAAGAAGCCTTTCGCTAAGGCTGTTCTTGTGGAATTGGCAAAGGGATATTTGGAAGCCCATAGAGGGCTATGGTGAAAAAGGAAATATCTTCCGTTCAAAACTGGAAAGAAGCTTTCTGAGAAACTGCTCTGTGTTCTCTTAATTCATCTCACACAGTTACAACTTTCCCTTCAACAAGCCTTTCGCTAAGGCTGTTCTTGTGGAATTGGCAAAGGGATATTTGGAAGCCCTTAGAGGCCTATGGTGAAAAAGGAAATATCTTCCGTTCAAAACTGGAAAGAAGCTTTCTGAGAAACTGCTCTGTGTTCTGTTCATTCATCTCACAGAGTTACATCTTCCCCTTTAAGATGCCTTTCGCTAAGGCTGTTCTTGTGGAATTGGCAAAGGGATATTTGGAAGCCCATAGAGGGCTATGGTGAAAAAGGAAATATCTTCCGTTCAAAACTGGAAAGAAGCTTTCTGAGAAACTGCTCTGTGTTCTCTTAATTCATCTCACAGAGTTACATCTTTCCCTTCAAGAAGCCTTTCGCTAAGGCTTTTCTTGTGGAATTGGCAAAGGGATATTTGGAAGCCCTTAGAGGGCTATGGTGAAAAAGGAAATATCTTCCCTTCAAAAGTGGAAAGAAGCTGTCGGAGAAACTGCTCTGTGTTCTGTTAATTCATCTCACAGAGTTACATCTTTCCCTTCAAAAAGCCTTTCGCTAAGGCTGTTCTTGTGGAATTGGCAAAGGGATATTTGGAAGCCCATAGAGGCCTATGGTGAAAAAGGAAATATCTTCCGTTCAAAACTGGAAAGAAGCTTTCTGAGAAACTGCTCTGTGTTCTGTTAATTCATCTCCCAGAGTTACGTCTTTCCCTTCAAGTAGCCTTTCGCTAATACTGTTCTTGTGGAATTGGCAAAGGGATATTTGGAAGCCCATAGAGGGCTATGGTGAAAAAGGAAATATCTTCCGTTCAAAAGTGGAAAGAAGCTTTCTGAGTAACTGCTCTGTGTTCTGTTAATTCATCTCACAGAGTTACATCTTTCACTTCAAGAAGCCTGTCGCTAAGGCTGTTCTTGTGGAATTGGCAAAGGGTTATTTGGAAGCCCATAGAGGGCTATGGTGAAAAGGGAAATATCTTCCGTTCAAAACTGGAAAGAAGCTTTCTGAGAAACTGCTCTGTGTTCTGTTAATTCATCTCACAGAGTTATATCTTTCCCTTCAAGAAGCCTTTCGCTAAGGCTGTTCTTGTGGAATTGGCAAAGGGATACTTGGAAGCCCATAGAGGGCTATGGTGAAAAAGGAAATATCTTCCGTTCAAAACTGGAAAGAAGCTTTCTGAGAAACTGCTCTGTGTTCTGTTAATTCATCTCCCAGAGTTACATCTTTCACTTCAAGAAGCCTTTCGCTAAGGCTGTTCTTGTGGAATTGGCAAAGGGATATTTGGAAGCCCTTAGAGGCCTATGGTGAAAAAGGAAATATCTTCCGTTCAAAACTGGAAAGAAGCTTTCTGAGAAACTGCTCTGTGTTCTGTTCATTCATCTCACAGAGTTACATCTTCCCCTTCAAGAAGCCTTTCGCTAAGGCTGTTCTTGTGGAATTGGCAAAGGGATATTTGGAAGCCCATAGAGGGCTATGGTGAAAAAGGAAATATCTTCCGTTCAAAATTGGAAAGAAGCTTTCTGAGAAACTGCTCTGTGTTTTGTTAATTCATCTCCCAGAGTTACATCTTTCCCTTCAAGAAGCCTTTCGCTAAGGCTGTTCTTGTGGAATTGGCAAAGGGATATTTGGAAGCCCTTAGAGGCCTATGGTGAAAAAGGAAATATCTTCCGTTCAAAACTGGAAAGAAGCTTTCTGAGAAACTGCTCTGTGTTCTGTTCATTCATCTCACAGAGTTACATCTTCCCCTTCAAGAAGCCTTTCGCTAAGGCTGTTCTTGTGGAATTGGCAAAGGGATATTTGGAAGCCCATAGAGGGCTATGGTGAAAAAGGAAATATCTTCCGTTCAAAATTGGAAAGAAGCTTTCTGAGAAACTGCTCTGTGTTCTGTTAATTCATCTCACACAGTTACAACTTTCCCTTCAACAAGCCTTTCGCTAAGGCTGTTCTTGTGGAATTGGCAAAGGGATATTTGGAAGCCCTTAGAGGCCTATGGTGAAAAAGGAAATATCTTCCGTTCAAAACTGGAAAGAAGCTTTCTGAGAAACTGCTCTGTGTTCTGTTCATTCATCTCACAGAGTTACATCTTCCCCTTCAAGAAGCCTTTCGCTAAGGCTGTTCTTGTGGAATTGGCAAAGGGATATTTGGAAGCCCATAGAGGGCTATGGTGAAAAAGGAAATATCTTCCGTTCAAAACTGGAAAGAAGCTTTCTGAGAAACTGTTCTGTGTTCTGTTAATTCATCTCACAGAGTTACATCTTTCCCTTCAAGAAGCCTTTCGCTAAGGCTGTTCTTGTGGAATTGGCAAAGGGATATTTGGAAGCCCATAGAGGGCTTTGGTGAAAAAGGAAATATCTTCCGTTCAAAACTGGAAAGAAGCTTTCTGAGAAACTGCTCTGTGTTCTGTTAATTCATCTCACAGAGTTACATCTTTCACTTCAAGAAGCCTTTCGCTAAGGCTGTTCTTGTGGAATTGGCAAAGGGATATTTGGAAGCCCATAGAGGGCTATGGTGAAAAAGGAATTATCTTCCGTTCAAAACTGGCAAGAAGCTTTCTGAGAAACTGCTCTGTGTTCTCTTAATTCTTCTCACAGAGTTACATCTTTCCCTTCAAGAAGCCTTTCGCTAAGGCTGTTCTTGTGGAATTGGCAAAGGGATATTTGGAAGCCCATAGAGGGCTATGGTGAAAAAGGAAATATCTTCCGTTCAAAACTGGAAAGAAGCTTTCTGAGAAACTGCTCTGTGTTCTGTTAATTCATCACAGAGAGTTACATCTTTCCCTTCAAAAAGCCTTTCGCTAAGGCTGTTCTTGTGGAATTGGCAAAGGGATATTTGGAAGCCCATAGAGGGCTATGGTGAAAAAGGAAATATCTTCCGTTCAAAACTGGAAAGAAGCTTTCTGAGAAACAGCTCTGTGTTCTGTTAATTCATCTCACACAGTTACAACTTTCCCTTCAACAAGCCTTTCGCTAAGGCTGTTCTTGTGGAATTGGCAAAGGGATATTTGGAAGCCCTTAGAGGCCTATGATGAAAAAGGAAATATCTTCCGTTCAAAATTGGAAAGAAGCTTTCTGAGAAACTGCTCTGTGTTCTGTTCATTCATCTCACAGAGTTACATCTTCCCCTTCAAGAAGCCTTTCGCTAAGGGTGTTCTTGTGGAATTGGCAAAGGGATATTTGGAAGCCCATAGAGGGCTATGGTGAAAAAGGAAATATCTTCCGTTCAAAACTGGAAAGAAGCTTTCTGAGAAACTGCTCTGTGTTCTGTTAATTCATCTCACACAGTTACAACTTTCCCTTCAACAAGCCTTTCTCTAAGGCTGTTCTTGTGGAATTGGCAAAGGGATATTTGGAAGCCCTTAGAGGCCTAGGGTGAAAAAGGAAATATCTTCCGTTCGAAACTGGAAAGAAGCTTTCTGAGAAACTGCTCTGTGTTCTGTTCATTCATCTCACAGAGTTACATCTTCCCCTTCAAGAAGCCTTTCGCTAAGGCTGTTCTTGTGGAATTGGCAAAGGGATATTTGGAAGCCCATAGAGGGCTATGGTGAAAAAGGAAATATATTCCGTTCAAAACTGGAAAGAAGCTTTCTGAGAAACTGCTCTGTGTTCTGTTAATTCATCTCACACAGTTACAACTTTCCCTTCAACAAGCCTTTCGCTAAGGCTGTTCTTGTGGAATTGGCAAAGGGATATTTGGAAGCCCTTAGAGGCCTATGGTGAAAAAGGAAATATCTTCCGTTCAAAACTGGAAAGAAGCTTTCTGAGAAACTGCTCTGTGTTCTGTTCATTCATCTCACAGAGTTACATCTTCCCCTTCAAGAAGCCTTTCGCTAAGGCTGTTCTTGTGGAATTGGCAAAGGGATATTTGGAAGCCCATAGAGGGCTATGGTGAAAAAGGAAATATCTTCCGTTCAAAACTGGAAAGAAGCTTTCTGAGAAACTGCTCTGTGTTCTGTTAATTCATCTCACAGAGTTACATCTTTCCCTTCAAGAAGCCTTTCGCTAAGGCTTTTCTTGTGGAATTGGCAAAGGGATATTTGGAAGCCCTTAGAGGGCTATGGTGAAAAAGGAAATATCTTCCCTTCAAAAGTGGAAAGAAGCTGTCGGAGAAACTGCTCTGTGTTCTGTTAATTCATCTCACAGAGTTACATCTTTCCCTTCAAAAAGCCTTTCGCTAAGGCTGTTCTTGTGGAATTGGCAAAGGGATATTTGGAAGCCCATAGAGGCCTAGGGTGAAAAAGGAAATATCTTCCGTTCAAAACTGGAAAGAAGCTTTCTGAGAAACTGCTCTGTGTTCTGTTAATTCATCTCACAGAGTTACATCTTTCCCTTCAAGAAGCCTTTCGCTAATACTGTTCTTGTGGAATTGGCAAAGGGATATTTGGAAGCCCATAGAGGGCTATGGTGAAAAAGGAAATATCTTCCGTTCAAAAGTGGAAAGAAGCTTTCTGAGTAACTGCTCTGTGTTCTGTTAATTCATCTCACAGAGTTACATCTTTCACTTCAAGAAGCCTGTCGCTAAGGCTGTTCTTGTGGAATTGGCAAAGGGATATTTGGAAGCCCATAGAGGGCTATGGTGAAAAGGGAAATATCTTCCGTTCAAAACTGGAAAGAAGCTTTCTGAGAAACTGCTCTGTGTTCTGTTAATTCATCTCACAGAGTTACATCTTTCCCTTCAAGAAGCCTTTCGCTAAGGCTGTTCTTGTGGAATTGGCAAAGGGATATTTGTAAGCCCTCAGAGGCCTATGGTGAAAAAGGAAATATCTTCCGTTCAAAACTGGAAAGAAGCTTTCTGAGAAACTGCTCTGTGTTCTATTCATTCATCTCACAGAGTTACATCTTCCCCTTCAAGAAGCCTTTCGTTAAGGCTGTTCTTGTGGAATTGGCAAAGGGATATTTGGAAGCCCATAGAGGGCTATGGTGAAAAAGGAAATATCTTCCGTTCAAAACTGGAAAGAAGCTTTCTGAGAAACAGCTCTGTGTTCTGTTAATTCATCTCACACAGTTACAACTTTCCCTTCAACAAGCCTGTCGCTAAGGCTGTTCTTGTGGAATTGGCAAAGGGATATTTGGAAGCCCTTAGAGGCCTATGATGAAAAAGGAAATATCTTCCGTTCAAAACTGGAAAGAAGCTTTCTGAGAAACTGCTCTGTGTTCTGTTCATTCATCTCACAGAGTTACATCTTCCCCTTCAAGAAGCCTTTCGCTAAGGCTGTTCTTGTGGAATTGGCAAAGGGATATTTGGAAGCCCATAGAGGGCTATGGTGAAAAAGGAAATATCTTCCGTTCAAAACTGGAAAGAAGCTTTCTGAGAAACTGCTCTGTGTTCTGTTAATTCATCTCACACAGTTACAACTTTCCCTTCAACAAGCCTTTCGCTAAGGCTGTTCTTGTGGAATTGGCAAAGGGATATTTGGAAGCCCATAGAGGGCTATGGTGAAAAAGGAAATATCTTCCGTTCAAAACTGGCAAGAAGCTTTCTGAGAAACTGCTCTGTGTTCTCTTAATTCTTCTCACAGAGTTACATCTTTCCCTTCAAGAAGCCTTTCGCTAAGGCTGTTCTTGTGGAATTGGCAAAGGGATATTTGGAAGCCCATAGAGGGCTATGGTGAAAAAGGAAATATCTTCCGTTCAAAACTGGAAAGAAGCTTTCTGAGATACTGCTCTGTGTTCTGTTAATTCATCACAGAGAGTTACATCTTTCCTTTCAAAAAGCCTTTCGCTAAGGCTATTCTTGTGGAATTGGCAAAGGGATATTTGGAAGCCCATAGAGGGCTATGGTGAAAAAGGAAATATCTTCCGTTCAAAACTGGAAAGAAGCTTTCTGAGAAACTGCTCTGTGTTCTCTTAATTCATCTCACAGAGTTACATCTTTCCCTTCAAGAATCCTTTCGCTAAGGCTTTTCTTGTGGAATTGGCAAAGGGATATTTGGAAGCCCATAGAGGGCTATGGTGAAAAAGGAAATATCTTCCGTTCAAAAGTGGAAAGAAGCTGTCGGAGAAACTGCTCTGTGTTCTGTTAATTCATCTCACAGACTTATATCTTTCCCTTCAAGAAGCCTTTCGCTAAGTCTGTTCTTGTGGAATTGGCAAAGGGATACTTGGAAGCCCATAGAGGGCTATGGTGAAAAAGGAAATATCTTCCGTTCAAAAGTGGAAAGAAGCTTTCTGAGTAACTGCTCTGTGTTCTGTTAATTCATCTCACAGAGTTACATCTTTCACTTCAAGAAGCCTGTCGCGAAGGCTGTTCTTGTGGATTTGGCAAAGGGGTATTTGGAAGCCCATAGAGGGCTATGGTGAAAAGGGAAATATCTTCAGTTCAAAAGTGGAAAGAAGCTTTCTGAGAAACTGCTCTGTGTTCTGTTAATTCATCTCCCAGAGTTACATCTTTCCCTTCAAGAAGCCTTTCGCTAAGGCTGTTCTTGTGGAATTGGCAAAGGGATATTTGGAAGCCCTTAGAGGCCTATGGTGAAAAAGGAAATATCTTCCGTTCAAAACTGGAAAGAAGCTGTCGGAGAAACTGCTCTGTGTTCTGTTAATTCATCTCACAGAGTTACATCTTTCCCTTCAAAAAGCCTTTCGCTAAGGCTGTTCTTGTGGAATTGGCAAAGGGATATTTGGAAGCCCATAGAGGCCTATGGTGAAAAAGGAAATATCTTCCGTTCAAAACTGGAAAGAAGCTTTCTGAGAAACTGCTCTGTGTTCTGTTAATTCATCTCACAGAGTTACATCTTTCCCTTCAAGAAGCCTTTCGCTAATACTGTTCTTGTGGAATTGGCAAAGGGATATTTGGAAGCCCATAGAGGGCTATGGTGAAAAAGGAAATATCTTCCGTTCAAAAGTGGAAAGAAGCTTTCTGAGTAACTGCTATGTGTTCTGTTAATTCATCTCACAGAGTTACATCTTTCACTTCAAGAAGCCTGTCGCTAAGGCTGTTCTTGTGGAATTGGCAAAGGGATATTTGGAAGCCCATAGAGGCCTATGGTGAAAAAGGAAATATCTTCCGTTCAAAACTGGAAAGAAGCTTTCTGAGAAACTGCTCTGTGTTCTGTTAATTCATCTCACACAGTTACAACTTTCCCTTCAACAAGCCTTTCGCTAAGGCTGTTCTTGTGGAATTGTCAAAGGGATATTTGGAAGCCCATAGAGGGATATGGTGAAAAAGGAAATATCTTCCGTTCAAAACTGGAAAGAAGCTTTTTGAGAAACTGCTCTGTGTTGTGTTCATTCAACTCACAGAGTTACATCTTTCCCTTCAAGAAGCCTTTCGCTAAGGCTGTTCTTGTGGAAATGGCAAAGGGATATTTGGAAGCCCATAGAGGGCTATGTTGAGAAAGGAAATATCTTCGTTTCAAAAGTGGAAAGAAGCATTCTGAGAAACTGCTCTGTGTTCTGTTAATTCATCTCACAGAGTTACATCTTTGCCTACAAGAAGCCTTTCGCTAAGGCTGTTCTTGTGGAATTGGCAAAGGGATATTTGGAACCCCTTAGAGTCCTACGGTGAAAAAGGAAATATCTTCCGTTCAAAACTGGAAAGAAGCTTTCTGAGAAACTGCTCTGTGTTCTGTTCATTCATCTCAGAGAGTTACATCTTTCCCTTCAAGGAGCCTTTCGCTAAGGCTGTTCTTGTGGAATTGGCAAAGGGATATTTGGAACCCCTAAGAGTCCTACGGTGAAAAAGGAAATATCTTTCGTTCAAAACTGGAAAGAAGCTTTCTGAGAAACTGCTCTGTGTTCTGTTAATTCATCTCACAGAGTTCCATCTTTCCCTACAAAAAGCCTTTTGCTAAGGCTATTGTTGTGGAATTGGCAAAGGGATATTTGGAAGCCCATAGAGGCCTATGGTGAAAAAGGAAATAACTTCCGTTCAAAACTGGAAAGAAGCTTTCTGAGAAACTGCTCTGTGTTCTGTTAATTCATCTCACAGAGTTACATCGTTCCCTTCAAGAAGCCTTTCGCTAAGGCTGTTCTTGTGGAATTGGCAAAGGAATATTTGGAAGCCCTTAGAGGCCTAGGTGAAAAATTAAATATCTTCCGTTCAAAACTGGAAAGAAGCTTTCTGAGAAACTGCTCTGTGTTCTCTTAATTCATCTCATAGAGTTACATCGTTCCCTTCAAGAGGCCTTTCGCTAAGGCTTTTCTTGTGGAATTGGCAAAGGGATATTTGGAAGCCCATAGAGGGCTATGGTGAAAAAGGAAATATCTTCCGTTCAAAAGTGGAAAGAAGCTGTCGGAGAAACTGCTCTGTGTTCTGTTAATTCATCTCACAGAGTTATATCTTTCCCTTCAAGAAGCCTTTCGCTAAGGCTGTTCTTGTGGAATTGGCAAAGGGATACTTGGAAGCCCATAGAGGGCTATGGTGAAAAAGGAAATATCTTCCGTTCAAAAGTGGAAAGAAGCTTTCTGAGTAACTGCTCTGTGTTCTGTTAATTCATCTCACAGAGTTACATCTTTCACTTCAAGAAGCCTGTCGCTAAGGCTGTTCTTGTGGAATTGGCAAAGGGATATTTGGAAGCCCATAGAGGGCTATGGTGAAAAGGGAAATATCTTCAGTTCAAAACTGGAAAGAAGCTTTCTGAGAAACTGCTCTGTGTTCTGTTAATTCATCTCCCAGAGTTACATCTTTCCCTTCAAGAAGCCTTTCGCTAAGGCTGTTCTTGTGGAATTGGCAAAGGGATATTTGGAAGCCCTTAGAGGCCTATGGTGAAAAAGGAAATATCTTCCGTTCAAAACTGGAAAGAAGCTTTCTGAGAAACTGCTCTGTGTTCTGTTCATTCATCTCACAGAGTTACATCTTCCCCTTCAAGAAGCCTTTCGCTAAGGCTGTTCTTGTGGAATTGGCAAAGGGATATTTGGAAGCCCATAGAGGGCTATGGTGAAAAAGGAAATATCTTCCGTTCAAAATTGGAAAGAAGCTTTCTGAGAAACTGCTCTGTGTTCTGTTAATTCATCTCACACAGTTACAACTTTCCCTTCAACAAGCCTTTCGCTAAGGCTGTTCTTGTGGAATTGGCAAAGGGATATTTGGAAGCCCTTAGAGGCCTATGGTGAAAAAGGAAATATCTTCCGTTCAAAACTGGAAAGAAGCTTTCTGAGAAACTGCTCTGTGTTCTGTTCATTCAACTCACAGAGTTACATCTTCCCCTTCATGAAGCGTTTCGCTAAGGCTGTTCTTGTGGAATTGGCAAAGGGATATTTGGAAGCCCATAGAGGGCTATGGTGAAAAAGGAAATATCTTCCGTTCAAAACTGGAAAGAAGCTTTCTGAGAAACTGCTCTGTGTTCTGTTAATTCATCTCACAGAGTTACAACTTTCCCTTCAGCAAGCCTTTCGCTAAGGCTGTTCTTGTGGAATTGGCAAAGGGATATTTGGAAGCCCTTAGAGGCCTATGGTGAAAAAGGAAATATCTTCCGTTCAAAACTGGAAAGAAGCTTTCTGAGAAACTGCTCTGTGTTCTGTTAATTCATCTCACACAGTTACAACTTTCCCTTCAACAAGCCTTTCACTAAGGCTGTTCTTGTGGAATTGGCAAAGGGATATTTGGAAGCCCTTAGAGGCCTATGGTGAAAAAGGAAATATCTTCCGTTCAAAACTGGAAAGAAGCTTTCTGAGAAACTGCTCTGTGTTCTGTTCATTCATCTCACAGAGTTACATCTTCCCCTTCAAGAAGCCTTTCGCTAAGGCTGTTCTTGTGGAATTGGCAAAGGGATATTTGGAAGCCCATAGAGGGCTATGGTGAAAAAGGAAATATCTTCCGTTCAAAACTGGAAAGAAGCTTTCTGAGAAACTGCTCAGTGTTCTGTTAATTCATCTCACACAGTTACAACTTTCCCTTCAACAAGCCGTTCGCTAAGGTTGTTCTTGTGGAATTGGCAAAGGGATATTTGGAAGCCCTTAGAGGCCTATGGTGAAAAAGGAAATATCTTCCGTTCAAAACTGGAAAGAAGCTTTCTGAGAAACTGCTCTGTGTTCTGTTCATTCATCTCACAGAGTTACATCTTCCCCTTCAAGAAGCCTTTCGCTAAGGCTGTTCTTGTGGAATTGGCAAAGTGATATTTGGAAGCCCATAGAGGGCTTTGGTGAAAAAGGAAATATCTTCCGTTCAAAATTGGAAAGAAGCTTTCTGAGAAACTGCTCTGTGTTCTGTTAATTCATCTCACAGAGTTACATCTTTCACTTCAAGAAGCCTTTCGCTAAGGCTGTTCTTGTGGAATTGGCAAAGGGATATTTGGAAGCCCATAGAGGGCTATGGTGAAAAAGGAAATATCTTCCGTTCAAAACTGGCAAGAAGCTTTCTGAGAAACTGCTCTGTGTTCTCTTAATTCTTCTCACAGAGTTACATCTTTCCCTTCAAGAAGCCTTTCGCTAAGGCTGTTCTTGTGGAATTGGCAAAGGGATATTTGGAAGCCCATAGAGGGCTATGGTGAAAAAGGAAATATCTTCCGTTCAAAACTGGAAAGAAGCTTTCTGAGAAACTGCTCTGTGTTCTGTTAATTCATCACAGAGAGTTACATCTTTCCTTTCAAAAAGCCTTTCGCTAAGGCTATTCTTGTGGAATTGACAAAGGGATATTTGGAAGCCCATAGAGGGCTATGGTGAAAAAGGAAATATCTTCCGTTCAAAACTGGAAAGAAGCTTTCTGAGAAACTGCTCTGTGTTCTGTTCATTCATCTCACAGAGTTACATCTTTCCCTTCAAGAAGCCTTTCGCTAAGGCTTTTCTTGTGGAATTGGCAAAGGGATATTTGGAAGCCCATAGAGGGCTATGGTGAAAAAGGAAATATCTTCCGTTCAAAACTGGAAAGAAGCTGTCGGAGAAACTGCTCTGTGTTCTGTTAATTCATCTCACAGAGTTATATCTTTCCCTTCAAGAAGCCTTTCGCTAAGGCTGTTCTTGTGGAATTGGCAAAGGGATACTTGGAAGCCTATAGAGGGCTATGGTGAAAAAGGAAATATCTTCCGTTCAAAAGTGGAAAGAAGCTTTCTGAGTAACTGCTCTGTGTTCTGTTAATTCATCTCACAGAGTTACATCTTTCACTTCAAGAAGCCTGTCGCTAAGGCTGTTCTTGTGGAATTGGCAAAGGGATATTTGGAAGCCCATAGAGGGCTATGGTGAAAAGGGAAATATCTTCAGTTCAAAACTGGAAAGAAGCTTTCTGAGAAACTGCTCTGTGTTCTGTTAATTCATCTCCCAGAGTTACATCTTTCCCTTCAAGAAGCCTTTCGCTAAGGCTGTTCTTGTGGAATTGGCAAAGGGATATTTGGAAGCCCTTAGAGGCCTATGGTGAAAAAGGAAATATCTTCCGTTCAAAACTGGAAAGAAGCTTTCTGAGAAACTGCTCTGTGTTCTGTTCATTCATCTCACAGAGTTACATCTTCCCCTTCAAGAAGCCTTTCGCTAAGGCTGTTCTTGTGGAATTGGCAAAGGGATATTTGGAAGCCCATAGAGCGCTATGGTGAAAAAGGAAATATCTTCCGTTCAAAATTGGAAAGAAGCTTTCTGAGAAACTGCTCTGTGTTCTGTTAATTCATCTCACACAGTTACAACTTTCCCTTCAACAAGCCTTTCGCTAAGGCTGTTCTTGTGGAATTGGCAAAGGGATATTTGGAAGCCCTTAGAGGCCTATGGTGAAAAAGGAAATATCTTCGTTCAAAACTGGAAAGAAGCTTTCTGAGAAACTGCTCTGTGTTCTGTTCATTCATCTCACAGAGTTACATCTTCCCCTTCAAGAAGCCTTTCGCTAAGGCTGTTCTTGTGGAATTTGCAAAGGGATATTTGGAAGCCCATAGAGGGCTATGGTGAAAAAGGAAATATCTTCCGATCAAAACTGGAAAGAAGCTTTCTGAGAAACTGCTCTGTGTTCTGTTAATTCATCTCACACAGTTACAACTTTCCCTTCAACAAGTCTTTTGCTAAGGCTGTTCTTGTGGAATTGGCAAAGGGATATTTGGAAGCCCTTAGAGGCCTATGGTGAAAAAGGAAATATCTTCCGTTCAAAACTGGAAAGAAGCTTTCTGAGAAACTGCTCTGTGTTCTGTTCATTCATCTCACAGAGTTACATCTTCCCCTTCAAGAAGCCTTTCGCTAAGGCTGTTCTTGTGGAATTGGCAAAGGGATATTTGGAAGCCCATAGAGGGCTATGGTGAAAAAGGAAATATCTTCCGTTCAAAACTGGAAAGAAGCTTTCTGAGAAACTGCTCTGTGTTCTGTTAATTCATCTCACAGAGTTACATCTTTCCCTTCAAGAAGCCTTTCGCTAAGGCTGTTCTTGTGGAATTGGCAAAGGGATATTTGGAAGCCCATAGAGGGCTTTGGTGAAAAAGGAAATATCTTCCGTTCAAAACTGGAAAGAAGCTTTCTGAGAAACTGCTTTGTGTTCTGTTAATTCATCTCACAGAGTTACATTTCTCAGTTCAAGAAGCCTTTCGCTAAGGCTGTTCTTGTGGAATTGGCAAAGGGATATTTGGAAGCCCATAGAGGGCTATGGTGAAAAAGGAAATATCTTCCGTTCAAAATTGGCAAGAAGCTTTCTGAGAAAGTGTTCTGTGTTCCCTTAATTCTTCTCACAGAGTTACATCTTTCCCTTCAAGAAGCCTTTCGCTAAGGCTGTTCTTGTGGAATTGGCAAAGGGATATTTGGAAGCCCATAGAGGGCTATGGTGAAAAAGGAAATATCTTCCGTTCAAAACTGGAAAGAAGCTTTCTGAGAAACTGCTCTGTGTTCTGTTAATTCATCACAGAGAGTTACATCTTTCCCTTCAAGAAGCCTTTCGCTAAGGCTTTTCTTGTGGAATTGGCAAAGGGATATTTGGAAGCCCTTAGAGGGCTATGGTGAAAAAGGAAATATCTTCCCTTCAAAAGTGGAAAGAAGCTGTCGGAGAAACTGCTCTGTGTTCTGTTAATTCATCTCACAGAGTTACATCTTTCCCTTCAAAAAGCCTTTCGCTAAGGCTGTCCTTGTGGAATTGGCAAAGGGATATTTGGAAGCCCATAGAGGCCTATGGTGAAAAAGGAAATATCTTCCGTTCAAAACTGGAAAGAAGCTTTCTGAGAAACTGCTCTGTGTTCTGTTAATTCATCTCACAGAGTTACATCTTTCCCTTCAAGAAGCCTTTCGCTAATACTGTTCTTGTGGAATTGGCAAAGGGATATTTGGAAGCCCATAGAGAGCTCTGGTGAAAAAGGAAATATCTTCCGTTCAAAAGTGGAAAGAAGCTTTCTGAGTAACTGCTCTGTGTTCTGTTAATTCATCTCACAGAGTTACATCTTTCACTTCAAGAAGCCTGTCGCTAAGGCTGTTCTTGTGGAATTGGCAAAGGGATATTTGGAAGCCCATAGAGGGCTATGGTGAAAAGGGAAATATCTTCCGTTCAAAACTGGAAAGAAGCTTTCTGAGAAACTGCTCTGTGTTCTGTTAATTCATCTCACAGAGTTACATCTTTCCCTTCAAGAAGCCTTTCGCTAATACTGTTCTTGTGGAATTGGCAAAGGGATATTTGGAAGCCCATAGAGGGTAATGGTGAAAAAGGAAATAACTTCCGTTGAAAACTGGAAAGAAGCTTTCTGAGAAACGGCTCTGTGTTCTGTTAATTCATCTCACAGAGTTACAACTTTCCCTTCAACAAGCCGTTCGCTAAGGTTGTTCTTGTGGAATTGGCAAAGGGATATTTGGAAGCCCTTAGAGGCCTATGGAGAAAAAGGAAATATCTTCCGTTCAAAACTGGAAAGAAGCTTTCTGAGAAACTGCTCTGTGTTCTGTTCATTCATCTCACAAAGTTACATCTTCCCCTTCAAGAAGCCTTTCGCTAAGGCTGTTCTTGTGGAATTGGCAAAGTGATATTTGGAAGCCCATAGAGGGCTTTGGTGAAAAAGGAAATATCTTCCGTTCAAAACTGGAAAGAAGCTTTCTGAGAAACTGCTCTGTGTTCTGTTAATTCATCTCACAGAGTTACATCTTTCACTTCAAGAAGCCTTTCGCTAAGGCTGTTCTTGTGGGATTGGCAAAGGGATATTTGGAAGCCCATAGAGGGCTATGGTGAAAAAGGAAATATCTTCCGTTCAAAACTGGCAAGAAGCTTTCTGAGAAACTGCTCTGTGTTCTCTTAATTCTTCTCACAGAGTTACATCTTTCCCTTCAAGAAGCCTTTCGCTAAGGCTGTTCTTGTGGAATTGGCAAAGGGATATTTGGAAGCCCATAGAGGGCTATGGTGGAAAAGGAAATATCTTCTGTTCAAAACTGGAAAGAAGCTTTCTGAGAAACTGCTCTGTGTTCTGTTAATTCATCACAGAGAGTTACATCTTTCTTTCAAAAAGCCTTTCGCTAAGGCTATTCTTGTGGAATTGGCAAAGGGATATTTGGAAGCCCATAGAGGGCTATGGTGAAAAAGGAAATATCTTCCGTTCAAAACTGGAAAGAAGCTTTCTGAGAAACTGCTCTGTGTTCTCTTAATTCATCTCACAGAGTTACATCTTTCCCTTCAAGAAGCCTTTCGCTAAGGCTTTTCTTGTGGAATTGGCAAAGGGATATTTGGAAGCCCATAGAGGGCTATGGTGAAAAAGGAAATATCTTCCGTTCAAAACTGGAAAGAAGCTGTCGGAGAAACTGCTCTGTGTTCTGTTAATTCATCTCACAGAGTTATATCTTTCCCTTCAAGAAGCCTTTCGCTAAGGCTGTTCTTGTGGAATTGGCAAAGGGATACTTGGAAGCCCATAGAGGGCTATGGTGAAAAAGGAAATATCTTCCGTTCAAAAGTGGAAAGAAGCTTTCTGAGTAACTGCTCTGTGTTCTGTTAATTCATCTCACAGAGTTACATCTTTCACTTCAAGAAGCCTGTCGCTAAGGCTGTTCTTGTGGAATTGGCAAAGGGATATTTGGAAGCTCATAGAGGGCTATGGTGAAAAGGGAAATATCTTCAGTTCAAAACTGGAAAGAAGCTTTCTGAGAAACTGCTCTGTGTTCTGTTAATTCATCTCCCAGAGTTACATCTTTCCCTTCAAGAAGCCTTTCGCTAAGGCTGTTCTTGTGGAATTGGCAATGGGATATTTGGAAGCCCTTAGAGGCCTATGGTGAAAAAGGAAATATCTTCCGTTCAAAACTGGAAAGAAGCTTTCTGAGAAACTGCTCTGTGTTCTGTTCATTCATCTCACAGAGTTACATCTTCCCCTTCAAGAAGCCTTTCGCTAAGGCTGTTCTTGTGGAATTGGCAAAGGGATATTTGGAAGCCCATAGAGGGCTATGGTGAAAAAGGAAATATCTTCCGTTCAAAATTGGAAAGAAGCTTTCTGAGAAACTGCTCTGTGTTCTGTTAATTCATCTCACACAGTTACAACTTTCCCTTCAACAAGCCTTTCGCTAAGGCTGTTCTTGTGGAATTGGCAAAGGGATATTTGGAAGCCCTTAGAGGCCTATGGTGAAAAAGGAAATATCTTCCGTTCAAAACTGGAAAGAAGCTTTCTGAGAAACTGCTCTGTGTTCTGTTCATTCATCTCACAGAGTTACATCTTCCCCTTCATGAAGCGTTTCGCTTAGGCTGTTCTTGTGGAATTGGCAAAGGGATATTTGGAAGCCCATAGAGGGCTATGGTGAAAAAGGAAATATCTTCCGTTCAAAACTGGAAAGAAGCTTTCTGAGAAACTGCTCTGTGTTCCGTTAATTCATCTCACAGAGTTACAACTTTCCCTTCAGCAAGCCTTTCGCTAAGGCTGTTCTTGTGGAATTGGCAAAGGGATATTTGGAAGCCCTTAGAGGCCTATGGTGAAAAAGGAAATATCTTCCGTTCAAAACTGGAAAGAAGCTTTCTGAGAAACTGCTCTGTGTTCTGTTCAATCATCTCACAGAGTTACATCTTCCCCTTCAAGAAGCCTTTCGCTAAGGCTGTTCTTGTGGAATTGGCAAAGGGATATTTGGAAGCCCATAGAGGGCTATGGTGAAAAAGGAAATATCTTCCGTTCAAAACTGGAAAGAAGCTTTCTGAGAAACTGCTCTGTGTTCTGTTAATTCATCTCACACAGTTACAACTTTGCCTTCAACAAGCCTTTCGCTAAGGCTGTTCTTGTGGAATTGGCAAAGGGATATTTGGAAGCCCTTAGAGGCCTATGGTGAAAAAGGAAATATCTTCCGTTCAAAACTGGAAAGAAGCTTTCTGAGAAACTGCTCTGTGTTCTGTTCATTCATCTCACAGAGTTACATCTTCCCCTTCAAGAAGCCTTTCGCTAAGGCTGTTCTTGTGGAATTGGCAAAGGGATATTTGGAAGCCCATAGAGGGCTATGGTGAAAAAGGAAATATCTTCCGTTCAAAACTGGCAAGAAGCTTTCTGAGAAACTGCTCTGTGTTCTGTTAATTCATCACAGAGAGTTACATCTTTCCCTTCAAAAAGCCTTTCGCTAAGGCTATTCTTGTGGAATTGGCAAAGGGATATTTGGAAGCCCATAGAGGGCTATGGTGAAAAAGGAAATATCTTCCGTTCAAAACTGGAAAGAAGCTTTCTGAGAAACTGCTCTGTGTTCTCTTAATTCATCTCACAGAGTTACATCTTTCCCTTCAAGAAGCCTTTCGCTAAGGCTTTTCTTGTGGAATTGGCAAAGGGATATTTGGAAGCCCTTAGAGGGCTATGATGAAAAAGGAAATATCTTCCCTTCAAAAGTGGAAAGAAGCTGTCGGAGAAACTGCTCTGTGTTCTGTTAATTCATCTCACAGAGTTACATCTTTCCCTTCAAAAAGCCTTTCGCTAAGGCTGTTCTTGTGGAATTGGCAAAGGGATATTTGGAAGCCCATAGAGGCCTATGTTGAAAAAGGAAATATCTTCCGTTCAAAACTGGAATGAAGCTTTCTGAGAAACTGCTCTGTGTTCTGTTAATTCATCTCACAGAGTTACATCTTTCCCTTCAAGAAGCCTTTCGCTAATACTGTTCTTGTGGAATTGGCAAAGGGATATTTGGAAGCCCATAGAGGGCTATGGTGAAAAAGGAAATATCTTCCGTTCAAAAGTGGAAAGAAGCTTTCTGAGTAACTGCTCTGTGTTCTGTTAATTCATCTCACAGAGTTACATCTTTCACTTCAAGAAGCCTGTCGCTAAGGCTGTTCTTGTGGAATTGGCAAAGGGATATTTGGAAGCCCATAGAGGGCTATGGTGAAAAGGGAAATATCTTCCGTTCAAAACTGGAAAGAAGCTTTCTGAGAAACTGCTCTGTGTTCTGTTAATTCATCTCACAGAGTTACATCTTTCCCTTCAAGAAGCCTTTCGCTAAGGCTGTTCTTGTGGAATTGGCAAAGGGATATTTGTAAGCCCTCAGAGGCCTATGGTGAAAAAGGAAATATCTTCCGTTCAAAACTGGAAAGAAGCTTTCTGAGAAACTGCTCTGTGTTCTATTCATTCATCTCACAGAGTTACATCTTCCCCTTCAAGAAGCCTTTCGCTAAGGCTGTTCTTGTGGAATTGGCAAAGGGATATTTGGAAGCCCATAGAGGGCTATGGTGAAAAAGGAAATATCTTCCGTTCAAAACTGGAAAGAAGCTTTCTGAGAAACAGCTCTGTGTTCTGTTAATTCATCTCACACAGTTACAACTTTCCCTTCAACAAGCCTTTCGCTAAGGCTGTTCTTGTGGAATTGGCAAAGGGATATTTGGAAGCCCTTAGAGGCCTATGATGAAAAAGGAAATATCTTCCGTTCAAAATGGGAAAGAAGCTTTCTGAGAAACTGCTCTGTGTTCTGTTCATTCATCTCACAGAGTTACATCTTCCCCTTCAAGAAGCCTTTCGCTAAGGGTGTTCTTGTGGAATTGGCAAAGGGATATTTGGAAGCCCATAGAGGGCTATGGTGAAAAAGGAAATATCTTCCGTTCAAAACTGGAAAGAAGCTTTCTGAGAAACTGCTCTGTGTTCTGTTAATTCATCTCACACAGTTACATCTTTCCATTCAACAAGCCTTTCTCTAAGGCTGTTCTTGTGGAATTGGCAAAGGGATATTTGGAAGCCCTTAGAGGCCTAGGGTGAAAAAGGAAATATCTTCCGTTCGAAACTGGAAAGAAGCTTTCTGAGAAACTGCTCTGTGTTCTGTTAATTCATCTCACAGAGTTACATCTTCCCCTTCAAGAAGCCTTTCGCTAAGGCTGTTCTTGTGGAATTGGCAAAGGGATATTTGGAAGCCCATAGAGGGCTATGGTGAAAAAGGAAATATCTTCCGTTCAAAACTGGAAAGAAGCTTTCTGAGAAACTGCTCTGTGTTCTGTTAATTCATCTCACACAGTTACAACTTTCCCTTCAACAAGCCTTTCGCTAAGGCTGTTCTTGTGGAATTGGCAAAGGGATATTTGGAAGCCCTTAGAGGCCTATGGTGAAAAAGGAAATATCTTCCGTTCAAAACTGGAAAGAAGCTTTCTGAGAAACTGCTCTGTGTTCTGTTCATTCATCTCACAGAGTTACATCTTCCCCTTCAAGAAGCCTTTCGCTAAGGCTGTTCTTGTGGAATTGGCAAAGGGATATTTGGAAGCCCATAGAGGGCTATGGTGAAAAAGGAAATATCTTCCGTTCAAAACTGGAAAGAAGCTTTCTGAGAAACTGCTCTGTGTTCTGTTAATTCATCTCACAGAGTTACATCTTTCCCTTCAAGAAGCCTTTCGCTAAGGCTTTTCTTGTGGAATTGGCAAAGGGATATTTGGAAGCCCTTAGAGGGCTATGGTGAAAAAGGAAATATCTTCCCTTCAAAAGTGGAAAGAAGCTGTCGGAGAAACTGCTCTGTGTTCTGTTAATTCATCTCACAGAGTTACATCTTTCCCTTCAAAAAGCCTTTCGCTAAGGCTGTTCTTGTGGAATTGGCAAAGGGATATTTGGAAGCCCATAGAGGCCTAGGGTGAAAAAGGAAATATCTTCCGTTCAAAACTGGAAAGAAGCTTTCTGAGAAACTGCTCTGTGTTCTGTTAATTCATCTCACAGAGTTACATCTTTCCCTTCAAGAAGCCTTTCGCTAATACTGTTCTTGTGGAATTGGCAAAGGGATATTTGGAAGCCCATAGAGGGCTATGGTGAAAAAGGAAATATCTTCCGTTCAAAAGTGGAAAGAAGCTTTCTGAGTAACTGCTCTGTGTTCTGTTAATTCATCTCACAGAGTTACATCTTTCACTTCAAGAAGCCTGTCGCTAAGGCTGTTCTTGTGGAATTGGCAAAGGGATATTTGGAAGCCCATAGAGGGCTATGGTGAAAAGGGAAATATCTTCCGTTCAAAACTGGAAAGAAGCTTTCTGAGAAACTGCTCTGTGTTCTGTTAATTCATCTCACAGAGTTACATCTTTCCCTTCAAGAAGCCTTTCGCTAAGGCTGTTCTTGTGGAATTGGCAAAGGGATATTTGTAAGCCCTCAGAGGCCTATGGTGAAAAAGGAAATATCTTCCGTTCAAAACTGGAAAGAAGCTTTCTGAGAAACTGCTCTGTGTTCTGTTAATTCATCTCACAGAGTTACATCTTCCCCTTCAAGAAGCCTTTCGCTAAGGCTGTTCTTGTGGAATTGGCAAAGGGATATTTGGAAGCCCATAGAGGGCTATGGTGAAAAAGGAAATATCTTCCGTTCAAAACTGGAAAGAAGCTTTCTGAGAAACAGCTCTGTGTTCTGTTAATTCATCTCACACAGTTACAACTTTCCCTTCAACAAGCCTTTCGCTAAGGCTGTTCTTGTGGAATTGGCAAAGGGATATTTGGAAGCCCTTAGAGGCCTATGATGAAAAAGGAAATATCTTCCGTTCAAAACTGGAAAGAAGCTTTCTGAGAAACTGCTCTGTGTTCTGTTCATTCATCTCACAGAGTTACATCTTCCCCTTCAAGAAGCCTTTCGCTAAGGCTGTTCTTGTGGAATTGGCAAAGGGATATTTGGAAGCCCATAGAGGGCTATGGTGAAAAAGGAAATATCTTCCGTTCAAAACTGGAAAGAAGCTTTCTGAGAAACTGCTCTGTGTTCTGTTAATTCATCTCACACAGTTACAACTTTCCCTTCAACAAGCCTTTCGCTAAGGCTGTTCTTGTGGAATTGGCAAAGGGATATTTGGAAGCCCTTAGAGGCCTATGGTGAAAAAGGAAATATCTTCCGTTCAAAACTGGAAAGAAGCTTTCTGAGAAACTGCTCTGTGTTCTGTTCATTCATCTCACAGAGTTACATCTTCCCCTTCAAGAAGCCTTTCGCTAAGGCTGTTCTTGTGGAATTGGCAAAGGGATATTTGGAAGCCCATAGAGGGCTATGGTGAAAAAGGAAATATCTTCCGTTCAAAACTGGCAAGAAGCTTTCTGAGAAACTGCTCTGTGTTCTCTTAATTCTTCTCACAGAGTTACATCTTTCCCTTCAAGAAGCCTTTCGCTAAGGCTGTTCTTGTGGAATTGGCAAAGGGATATTTGGAAGCCCATAGAGGGCTATGGTGAAAAAGGAAATATCTTCCGTTCAAAACTGGAAAGAAGCTTTCTGAGATACTGCTCTGTGTTCTGTTAATTCATCACAGAGAGTTACATCTTTCCTTTCAAAAAGCCTTTCGCTAAGGCTATTCTTGTGGAATTGGCAAAGGGATATTTGGAAGCCCATAGAGGGCTATGGTGAAAAAGGAAATATCTTCCGTTCAAAACTGGAAAGAAGCTTTCTGAGAAACTGCTCTGTGTTCTCTTAATTCATCTCACAGAGTTACATCTTTCCCTTCAAGAATCCTTTCGCTAAGGCTTTTCTTGTGGAATTGGCAAAGGGATATTTGGAAGCCCATAGAGGGCTATGGTGAAAAAGGAAATATCTTCCGTTCAAAAGTGGAAAGAAGCTGTCGGAGAAACTGCTCTGTGTTCTGTTAATTCATCTCACAGACTTATATCTTTCCCTTCAAGAAGCCTTTCGCTAAGTCTGTTCTTGTGGAATTGGCAAAGGGATACTTGGAAGCCCATAGAGGGCTATGGTGAAAAAGGAAATATCTTCCGTTCAAAAGTGGAAAGAAGCTTTCTGAGTAACTGCTCTGTGTTCTGTTAATTCATCTCACAGAGTTACATCTTTCACTTCAAGAAGCCTGTCGCGAAGGCTGTTCTTGTGGATTTGGCAAAGGGATATTTGGAAGCCCATAGAGGGCTATGGTGAAAAGGGAAATATCTTCAGTTCAAAACTGGAAAGAAGCTTTCTGAGAAACTGCTCTGTGTTCTGTTAATTCATCTCCCAGAGTTACATCTTTCCCTTCAAGAAGCCTTTCGCTAAGGCTGTTCTTGTGGAATTGCCAAAGGGATATTTGGAAGCCCTTAGAGGCCTATGGTGAAAAAGGAAATATCTTCCGTTCAAAACTGGAAAGAAGCTTTCTGAGAAACTGCTCTGTGTTCTGTTCATTCATCTCACAGAGTTACATCTTCCCCTTCAAGAAGCCTTTCGCTAAGGCTGTTCTTGTGGAATTGGCAAAGGGATATTTGGAAGCCCATGGAGGGCTATGGTGAAAAAGGAAATATCTTCCGTTCAAAATTGGAAAGAAGCTTTCTGAGAAACTGCTCTGTGTTCTGTTAATTCATCTCACACAGTTACAACTTTCCCTTCAACAAGCCTTTCGCTAAGGCTGTTCTTGTGGAATTGGCAAAGGGATATTTGGAAGCCCTTAGAGGCCTATGGTGAAAAAGGAAATATCTTCCGTTCAAAACTGGAAAGAAGCTTTCTGAGAAACTGCTCTGTGTTCTGTTCATTCATCTCACAGAGTTACATCTTCCCCTTCATGAAGCCTTTCGCTAAGGCTCTTCTTGTGGAATTGGCAAAGGGATATTTGGAAGCCCATAGAGGGCTATGGTGAAAAAGGAAATATCTTCCGTTCAAAACTGGAAAGAAGCTTTCTGAGAAACGGCTCTGTGTTCTGTTAATTCATCTCACAGAGTTACAACTTTCCCTTCAACAAGCCTTTCGCTAAGGCTGTTCTTGTGGAATTGGCAAAGGGATATTTGGAAGCCCTTAGAGGCCTATGGTGAAAAAGGAAATATCTTCCGTTCAAAACTGGAAAGAAGCTTTCTGAGAAACTGCTCTGTGTTCTGTTCATTCATCTCACAGAGTTACATCTTCCCCTTCAAGAAGCCTTTCGCTAAGGCTGTTCTTGTGGAATTGGCAAAGGGATATTTGGAAGCCCATAGAGGGCTATGGTGAAAAAGGAAATATCTTCCGTTCAAAACTGGAAAGAAGCTTTCTGAGAAACTGCTCTGTGTTCTCTTAATTCATCTCACACAGTTACAACTTTCCCTTCAACAAGCCTTTCGCTAAGGCTGTTCTTGTGGAATTGGCAAAGGGATATTTGGAAGCCCTTAGAGGCCTATGGTGAAAAAGGAAATATCTTCCGTTCAAAACTGGAAAGAAGCTTTCTGAGAAACTGCTCTGTGTTCTGTTCATTCATCTCACAGAGTTACATCTTCCCCTTTAAGATGCCTTTCGCTAAGGCTGTTCTTGTGGAATTGGCAAAGGGATATTTGGAAGCCCATAGAGGGCTATGGTGAAAAAGGAAATATCTTCCGTTCAAAACTGGAAAGAAGCTTTCTGAGAAACTGTTCTGTGTTCTGTTAATTCATCTCACAGAGTTACATCTTTCCCTTCAAGAAGCCTTTCGCTAAGGCTGTTCTTGTGGAATTGGCAAAGGGATATTTGGAAGACCATAGAGGGCTTTGGTGAAAAAGGAAATATCTTCCGTTCAAAACTGGAAAGAAGCTTTCTGAGAAACTGCTCTGTGTTCTGTGAATTCATCTCACAGAGTTACATCTTTCCCTTCAAGAAGCCTTTCGCTAAGGCTGTTCTTGTGGAATTGGCAAAGGGATATTTGGAAGCCCATAGAGGGCTATGGTGAAAAAGGAATTATCTTCCGTTCAAAACTGGCAAGAAGCTTTCTGAGAAACTGCTCTGTGTTCTCTTAATTGTTCTCACAGAGTTACATCTTTCCCTTCAAGAAGCCTTTCGCTAAGGCTGTTCTTGTGGAATTGGCAAAGGGATATTTGGAAGCCCATAGAGGGCTATGGTGAAAAAGGAAATATCTTCCGTTCAAAACTGGAAAGAAGCTTTCTGAGAAACTGCTCTGTGTTCTGTTAATTCATCACAGAGAGTTACATCTTTCCCTTCAAAAAGCCTTTCGCTAAGGCTATTCTTGTGGAATTGGCAAAGGGATATTTGGAAGCCCATAGAGGGCTATGGTGAAAAAGGAAATATCTTCCGTTCAAAACTGGAAAGAAGCTTTCTGAGAAACTGCTCTGTGTTCTCTTAATTCATCTCACAGAGTTACATCTTTCCCTTCAAGAAGCCTTTCGCTAAGGCTTTTCTTGTGGAATTGGCAAAGGGATATTTGGAAGCCCTTAGAGGGCTATGGTGAAAAAGGAAATATCTTCCCTTCAAAAGTGGAAAGAAGCTGTCGGAGAAACTGCTCTGTGTTCTGTTAATTCATCTCACAGAGTTACATCTTTCCCTTCAAAAAGCCTTTCGCTAAGGCTGTTCTTGTGGAATTGGCAAAGGGATATTTGGAAGCCCATAGAGGCCTATGGTGAAAAAGGAAATATCTTCCGTTCAAAACTGGAAAGAAGCTTTCTGAGAAACTGCTCTGTGTTCTGTTAATTCATCTCCCAGAGTTACGTCTTTCCCTTCAAGTAGCCTTTCGCTAATACTGTTCTTGTGGAATTGGCAAAGGGATATTTGGAAGCCCATAGAGGGCTATGGTGAAAAAGGAAATATCTTCCGTTCAAAAGTGGAAAGAAGCTTTCTGAGTAACTGCTCTGTGTTCTGTTAATTCATCTCACAGAGTTACATCTTTCACTTCAAGAAGCCTGTCGCTAAGGCTGTTCTTGTGGAATTGGCAAAGGGATATTTGGAAGCCCATAGAGGGCTATGGTGAAAAGGGAAATATCTTCCGTTCAAAACTGGAAAGAAGCTTTCTGAGAAACTGCTCTGTGTTCTGTTAATTCATCTCACAGAGTTATATCTTTCCCTTCAAGAAGCCTTTCGCTAAGGCTGTTCTTGTGGAATTGGCAAAGGGATACTTGGAAGCCCATAGAGGGCTATGGTGAAAAAGGAAATATCTTCCGTTCAAAACTGGAAAGAAGCTTTCTGAGAAACTGCTCTGTGTTCTGTTAATTCATCTCCCAGAGTTACATCTTTCACTTCAAGAAGCCTTTCGCTAAGGCTGTTCTTGTGGAATTGGCAAAGGGATATTTGGAAGCCCTTAGAGGCCTATGGTGAAAAAGGAAATATCTTCCGTTCAAAACTGGAAAGAAGCTTTCTGAGAAACTGCTCTGTGTTCTGTTCATTCATCTCACAGAGTTACATCTTCCCCTTCAAGAAGCCTTTCGCTAAGGCTGTTCTTGTGGAATTGGCAAAGGGATATTTGGAAGCCCATAGAGGGCTATGGTGAAAAAGGAAATATCTTCCGTTCAAAATTGGAAAGAAGCTTTCTGAGAAACTGCTCTGTGTTCTGTTAATTCATCTCCCAGAGTTACATCTTTCCCTTCAAGAAGCCTTTCGCTAAGGCTGTTCTTGTGGAATTGGCAAAGGGATATTTGGAAGCCCTTAGAGGCCTATGGTGAAAAAGGAAATATCTTCCGTTCAAAACTGGAAAGAAGCTTTCTGAGAAACTGCTCTGTGTTCTGTTCATTCATCTCACAGAGTTACATCTTCCCCTTCAAGAAGCCTTTCGCTAAGGCTGTTCTTGTGGAATTGGCAAAGGGATATTTGGAAGCCCATAGAGGGCTATGGTGAAAAAGGAAATATCTTCCGTTCAAAATTGGAAAGAAGCTTTCTGAGAAACTGCTCTGTGTTCTGTTAATTCATCTCACACAGTTACAACTTTCCCTTCAACAAGCCTTTCGCTAAGGCTGTTCTTGTGGAATTGGCAAAGGGATATTTGGAAGCCCTTAGAGGCCTATGGTGAAAAAGGAAATATCTTCCGTTCAAAACTGGAAAGAAGCTTTCTGAGAAACTGCTCTGTGTTCTGTTCATTCATCTCACAGAGTTACATCTTCCCCTTCAAGAAGCCTTTCGCTAAGGCTGTTCTTGTGGAATTGGCAAAGGGATATTTGGAAGCCCATAGAGGGCTATGGTGAAAAAGGAAATATCTTCCGTTCAAAACTGGAAAGAAGCTTTCTGAGAAACTGTTCTGTGTTCTGTTAATTCATCTCACAGAGTTACATCTTTCCCTTCAAGAAGCCTTTCGCTAAGGCTGTTCTTGTGGAATTGGCAAAGGGATATTTGGAAGCCCATAGAGGGCTTTGGTGAAAAAGGAAATATCTTCCGTTCAAAACTGGAAAGAAGCTTTCTGAGAAACTGCTCTGTGTTCTGTTAATTCATCTCACAGAGTTACATCTTTCACTTCAAGAAGCCTTTCGCTAAGGCTGTTCTTGTGGAATTGGCAAAGGGATATTTGGAAGCCCATAGAGGGCTATGGTGAAAAAGGAATTATCTTCCGTTCAAAACTGGCAAGAAGCTTTCTGAGAAACTGCTCTGTGTTCTCTTAATTCTTCTCACAGAGTTACATCTTTCCCTTCAAGAAGCCTTTCGCTAAGGCTGTTCTTGTGGAATTGGCAAAGGGATATTTGGAAGCCCATAGAGGGCTATGGTGAAAAAGGAAATATCTTCCGTTCAAAACTGGAAAGAAGCTTTCTGAGAAACTGCTCTGTGTTCTGTTAATTCATCACAGAGAGTTACATCTTTCCCTTCAAAAAGCCTTTCGCTAAGGCTATTCTTGTGGAATTGGCAAAGGGATATTTGGAAGCCCATAGAGGGCTATGGTGAAAAAGGAAATATCTTCCGTTCAAAACTGGAAAGAAGCTTTCTGAGAAACTGCTCTGTGTTCTGTTAATTCATCACAGAGAGTTACATCTTTCCCTTCAAAAAGCCTTTCGCTAAGGCTATTCTTGTGGAATTGGCAAAGGGATATTTGGAAGCCCATAGAGGGCTATGGTGAAAAAGGAAATATCTTCCGTTCAAAACTGGAAAGAAGCTTTCTGAGAAACTGCTCTGTGTTCTCTTAATTCATCTCACAGAGTTACATCTTTCCCTTCAAGAAGCCTTTCGCTAAGGCTTTTCTTGTGGAATTGGCAAAGGGATATTTGGAAGCCCTTAGAGGGCTATGGTGAAAAAGGAAATATCTTCCCTTCAAAAGTGGAAAGAAGCTGTCGGAGAAACTGCTCTGTGTTCTGTTAATTCATCTCACAGAATTACATCTTTCCCTTCAAAAAGCCTTTCGCTAAGGCTGTTCTTGTGGAATTGGCAAAGGGATATTTGGAAGCCCACAGAGGCCTATGGTGAAAAAGGAAATATCTTCCGTTCAAAACTGGCAAGAAGCTTTTTGAGAAACTGCTCTGTGTTCTGTTAATTCATCTCACAGAGTTACATCTTTCCCTTCAAGAAGCCTTTCGCTAATACTGTTCTTGTGGAATTGGCAAAGGGATATTTGGAAGCCCATAGAGGGCTATGGTGAAAAAGGAAATATCTTCCGTTCAAAATTGGAAAGAAGCTTTCTGAGAAACTGCTCTGTGTTCTGTTAATTCATCTCACACAGTTACAACTTTCCCTTCAACAAGCCTTTCGCTAAGGCTGTTCTTGTGGAATTGGCAAAGGGATATTTGGAAGCCCTTAGAGGCCTATGGTGAAAAAGGAAATATCTTCCGTTCAAAACTGGAAAGAAGCTTTCTGAGAAACTGCTCTGTGTTCTGTTCATTCATCTCACAGAGTTACATCTTCCCCTTCAAGAAGCCTTTCGCTAAGGCTGTTCTTGTGGAATTGGCAAAGGGATATTTGGAAGCCCATAGAGGGCTATGGTGAAAAAGGAAATATCTTCCGTTCAAAACTGGCAAGAAGCTTTCTGAGAAACTGCTCTGTGTTCTCTTAATTCTTCTCTCAGAGTTACATTTTTCCCTTCAAGAAGCCTTTCGCTAAGGCTGTTCTTGTGGAATTGGCAAAGGGATATTTGGAAGCCCATAGAGGGCTAGGGTGAAAAAGGAAATATCTTCCGTTCAAAACTGGAAAGAAGCTTTCTGAGAAACTGCTCTGTGTTCTGTTAATTCATCACAGAGAGTAACATCTTTCCCTTCAAACAGCCTTTCGCTAAGGCTATTCTTGTGGAATTGGCAAAGGGATATTTGGAAGCCCATAGAGGGCTATGGTGAAAAAGGAAATATCTTCCGTTCAAAACTGGAAAGAAGCTTTCTGAGAAACTGCTCTGTGTTCTCTTAATTCATCTCACAGAGTTACATCTTTCCCTTCAAGAAGCCTTTCGCTAAGGCTTTTCTTGTGGAATTGGCAAAGGGATATTTGGAAGCCCTTAGAGGGCTATGGTGAAAAAGGAAATATCTTCCCTTCAAAAGTGGAAAGAAGCTGTCGGAGAAACTGCTCTGTGTTCTGTTAATTCATCTCACAGAGTTACATCTTTCCCTTCAAAAAGCCTTTCGCTAAGGCTGTTCTTGTGGAATTGGCAAAGGGATATTTGGAAGCCCATAGAGGCCTATGGTGAAAAAGGAAATATCTTCCGTTCAAAACTGGAAAGAAGCTTTCTGAGAAACTGCTCTGTGTTCTGTTAATTCATCTCACAGAGTTACATCTTTCCCTTCAAGAAGCCTTTCGCTAAGGCTGTTCTTGTGGAATTGGCAAAGGGATATTTGTAAGCCCTCAGAGGCCTATGGTGAAAAAGGAAATATCTTCCGTTCAAAACTGGAAAGAAGCTTTCTGAGAAACTGCTCTGTGTTCTATTCATTCATCTCACAGAGTTACATCTTCCCCTTCAAGAAGCCTTTCGCTAAGGCTGTTCTTGTGGAATTGGCAAAGGGATATTTGGAAGCCCATAGAGGGCTATGGTGAAAAAGGAAATATCTTCCGTTCAAAACTGGAAAGAAGCTTTCTGAGAAACAGCTCTGTGTTCTGTTAATTCATCTCACACAGTTACAACTTTCCCTTCAACAAGCCTTTCGCTAAGGCTGTTCTTGTGGAATTGGCAAAGGGATATTTGGAAGCCCTTAGAGGCCTATGATGAAAAAGGAAATATCTTCCGTTCAAAACTGGAAAGAAGCTTTCTGAGAAACTGCTCTGTGTTCTGTTCATTCATCTCACAGAGTTACATCTTCCCCTTCAAGAAGCCTTTCGCTAAGGCTGTTCTTGTGGAATTGGCAAAGGGATATTTGGAAGCCCATAGAGGGCTATGGTGAAAAAGGAAATATCTTCCGTTCAAAACTGGAAAGAAGCTTTCTGAGAAACTGCTCTGTGTTCTGTTAATTCATCTCACACAGTTACAACTTTCCCTTCAACAAGCCTTTCGCTAAGGCTGTTCTTGTGGAATTGGCAAAGGGATATTTGGAAGCCCTTAGAGGCCTATGGTGAAAAAGGAAATATCTTCCGTTCAAAACTGGAAAGAAGCTTTCTGAGAAACTGCTCTGTGTTCTGTTCATTCATCTCACAGAGTTACATCTTCCCCTTCAAGAAGCCTTTCGCTAAGGCTGTTCTTGTGGAATTGGCAAAGGGATATTTGGAAGCCCATAGAGGGCTATGGTGAAAAAGGAAATATCTTCCGTTCAAAACTGGCAAGAAGCTTTCTGAGAAACTGCTCTGTGTTCTCTTAATTCTTCTCACAGAGTTACATCTTTCCCTTCAAGAAGCCTTTCGCTAAGGCTGTTCTTGTGGAATTGGCAAAGGGATATTTGGAAGCCCATAGAGGGCTATGGTGAAAAAGGAAATATCTTCCGTTCAAAACTGGAAAGAAGCTTTCTGAGATACTGCTCTGTGTTCTGTTAATTCATCACAGAGAGTTACATCTTTCCTTTCAAAAAGCCTTTCGCTAAGGCTATTCTTGTGGAATTGGCAAAGGGATATTTGGAAGCCCATAGAGGGCTATGGTGAAAAAGGAAATATCTTCCGTTCAAAACTGGAAAGAAGCTTTCTGAGAAACTGCTCTGTGTTCTCTTAATTCATCTCACAGAGTTACATCTTTCCCTTCAAGAATCCTTTCGCTAAGGCTTTTCTTGTGGAATTGGCAAAGGGATATTTGGAAGCCCATAGAGGGCTATGGTGAAAAAGGAAATATCTTCCGTTCAAAAGTGGAAAGAAGCTGTCGGAGAAACTGCTCTGTGTTCTGTTAATTCATCTCACAGACTTATATCTTTCCCTTCAAGAAGCCTTTCGCTAAGTCTGTTCTTGTGGAATTGGCAAAGGGATACTTGGAAGCCCATAGAGGGCTATGGTGAAAAAGGAAATATCTTCCGTTCAAAAGTGGAAAGAAGCTTTCTGAGTAACTGCTCTGTGTTCTGTTAATTCATCTCACAGAGTTACATCTTTCACTTCAAGAAGCCTGTCGCGAAGGCTGTTCTTGTGGATTTGGCAAAGGGATATTTGGAAGCCCATAGAGGGCTATGGTGAAAAGGGAAATATCTTCAGTTTAAAACTGGAAAGAAGCTTTCTGAGAAACTGCTCTGTGTTCTGTTAATTCATCTCCCAGAGTTACATCTTTCCCTTCAAGAAGCCTTTCGCTAAGGCTGTTCTTGTGGAATTGCCAAAGGGATATTTGGAAGCCCTTAGAGGCCTATGGTGAAAAAGGAAATATCTTCCGTTCAAAACTGGAAAGAAGCTTTCTGAGAAACTGCTCTGTGTTCTGTTCATTCATCTCACAGAGTTACATCTTCCCCTTCAAGAAGCCTTTCGCTAAGGCTGTTCTTGTGGAATTGGCAAAGGGATATTTGGAAGCCCATGGAGGGCTATGGTGAAAAAGGAAATATCTTCCGTTCAAAATTGGAAAGAAGCTTTCTGAGAAACTGCTCTGTGTTCTGTTAATTCATCTCACACAGTTACAACTTTCCCTTCAACAAGCCTTTCGCTAAGGCTGTTCTTGTGGAATTGGCAAAGGGATATTTGGAAGCCCTTAGAGGCCTATGGTGAAAAAGGAAATATCTTCCGTTCAAAACTGGAAAGAAGCTTTCTGAGAAACTGCTCTGTGTTCTGTTCATTCATCTCACAGAGTTACATCTTCCCCTTCATGAAGCCTTTCGCTAAGGCTCTTCTTGTGGAATTGGCAAAGGGATATTTGGAAGCCCATAGAGGGCTATGGTGAAAAAGGAAATATCTTCCGTTCAAAACTGGAAAGAAGCTTTCTGAGAAACGGCTCTGTGTTCTGTTAATTCATCTCACAGAGTTACAACTTTCCCTTCAACAAGCCTTTCGCTAAGGCTGTTCTTGTGGAATTGGCAAAGGGATATTTGGAAGCCCTTAGAGGCCTATGGTGAAAAAGGAAATATCTTCCGTTCAAAACTGGAAAGAAGCTTTCTGAGAAACTGCTCTGTGTTCTGTTCATTCATCTCACAGAGTTACATCTTCCCCTTCAAGAAGCCTTTCGCTAAGGCTGTTCTTGTGGAATTGGCAAAGGGATATTTGGAAGCCCATAGAGGGCTATGGTGAAAAAGGAAATATCTTCCGTTCAAAACTGGAAAGAAGCTTTCTGAGAAACTGCTCTGTGTTCTCTTAATTCATCTCACACAGTTACAACTTTCCCTTCAACAAGCCTTTCGCTAAGGCTGTTCTTGTGGAATTGGCAAAGGGATATTTGGAAGCCCTTAGAGGCCTATGGTGAAAAAGGAAATATCTTCCGTTCAAAACTGGAAAGAAGCTTTCTGAGAAACTGCTCTGTGTTCTGTTCATTCATCTCACAGAGTTACATCTTCCCCTTTAAGATGCCTTTCGCTAAGGCTGTTCTTGTGGAATTGGCAAAGGGATATTTGGAAGCCCATAGAGGGCTATGGTGAAAAAGGAAATATCTTCCGTTCAAAACTGGAAAGAAGCTTTCTGAGAAACTGTTCTGTGTTCTGTTAATTCATCTCACAGAGTTACATCTTTCCCTTCAAGAAGCCTTTCGCTAAGGCTGTTCTTGTGGAATTGGCAAAGGGATATTTGGAAGACCATAGAGGGCTTTGGTGAAAAAGGAAATATCTTCCGTTCAAAACTGGAAAGAAGCTTTCTGAGAAACTGCTCTGTGTTCTGTTAATTCATCTCACAGAGTTACATCTTTCACTTCAAGAAGCCTTTCGCTAAGGCTGTTCTTGTGGAATTGGCAAAGGGATATTTGGAAGCCCATAGAGGGCTATGGTGAAAAAGGAATTATCTTCCGTTCAAAACTGGCAAGAAGCTTTCTGAGAAACTGCTCTGTGTTCTCTTAATTGTTCTCACAGAGTTACATCTTTCCCTTCAAGAAGCCTTTCGCTAAGGCTGTTCTTGTGGAATTGGCAAAGGGATATTTGGAAGCCCATAGAGGGCTATGGTGAAAAAGGAAATATCTTCCGTTCAAAACTGGAAAGAAGCTTTCTGAGAAACTGCTCTGTGTTCTGTTAATTCATCACAGAGAGTTACATCTTTCCCTTCAAAAAGCCTTTCGCTAAGGCTATTCTTGTGGAATTGGCAAAGGGATATTTGGAAGCCCATAGAGGGCTATGGTGAAAAAGGAAATATCTTCCGTTCAAAACTGGAAAGAAGCTTTCTGAGAAACTGCTCTGTGTTCTCTTAATTCATCTCACAGAGTTACATCTTTCCCTTCAAGAAGCCTTTCGCTAAGGCTTTTCTTGTGGAATTGGCAAAGGGATATTTGGAAGCCCTTAGAGGGCTATGGTGAAAAAGGAAATATCTTCCCTTCAAAAGTGGAAAGAAGCTGTCGGAGAAACTGCTCTGTGTTCTGTTAATTCATCTCACAGAGTTACATCTTTCCCTTCAAAAAGCCTTTCGCTAAGGCTGTTCTTGTGGAATTGGCAAAGGGATATTTGGAAGCCCATAGAGGCCTATGGTGAAAAAGGAAATATCTTCCGTTCAAAACTGGAAAGAAGCTTTCTGAGAAACTGCTCTGTGTTCTGTTAATTCATCTCCCAGAGTTACGTCTTTCCCTTCAAGTAGCCTTTCGCTAATACTGTTCTTGTGGAATTGGCAAAGGGATATTTGGAAGCCCATAGAGGGCTATGGTGAAAAAGGAAATATCTTCCGTTCAAAAGTGGAAAGAAGCTTTCTGAGTAACTGCTCTGTGTTCTGTTAATTCATCTCACAGAGTTACATCTTTCACTTCAAGAAGCCTGTCGCTAAGGCTGTTCTTGTGGAATTGGCAAAGGGATATTTGGAAGCCCATAGAGGGCTATGGTGAAAAGGGAAATATCTTCCGTTCAAAACTGGAAAGAAGCTTTCTGAGAAACTGCTCTGTGTTCTGTTAATTCATCTCACAGAGTTATATCTTTCCCTTCAAGAAGCCTTTCGCTAAGGCTGTTCTTGTGGAATTGGCAAAGGGATACTTGGAAGCCCATAGAGGGCTATGGTGAAAAAGGAAATATCTTCCGTTCAAAACTGGAAAGAAGCTTTCTGAGAAACTGCTCTGTGTTCTGTTAATTCATCTCCCAGAGTTACATCTTTCACTTCAAGAAGCCTTTCGCTAAGGCTGTTCTTGTGGAATTGGCAAAGGGATATTTGGAAGCCCTTAGAGGCCTATGGTGAAAAAGGAAATATCTTCCGTTCAAAACTGGAAAGAAGCTTTCTGAGAAACTGCTCTGTGTTCTGTTCATTCATCTCACAGAGTTACATCTTCCCCTTCAAGAAGCCTTTCGCTAAGGCTGTTCTTGTGGAATTGGCAAAGGGATATTTGGAAGCCCATAGAGGGCTATGGTGAAAAAGGAAATATCTTCCGTTCAAAATTGGAAAGAAGCTTTCTGAGAAACTGCTCTGTGTTCTGTTAATTCATCTCCCAGAGTTACATCTTTCCCTTCAAGAAGCCTTTCGCTAAGGCTGTTCTTGTGGAATTGGCAAAGGGATATTTGGAAGCCCTTAGAGGCCTATGGTGAAAAAGGAAATATCTTCCGTTCAAAACTGGAAAGAAGCTTTCTGAGAAACTGCTCTGTGTTCTGTTCATTCATCTCACAGAGTTACATCTTCCCCTTCAAGAAGCCTTTCGCTAAGGCTGTTCTTGTGGAATTGGCAAAGGGATATTTGGAAGCCCATAGAGGGCTATGGTGAAAAAGGAAATATCTTCCGTTCAAAATTGGAAAGAAGCTTTCTGAGAAACTGCTCTGTGTTCTGTTAATTCATCTCACACAGTTACAACTTTCCCTTCAACAAGCCTTTCGCTAAGGCTGTTCTTGTGGAATTGGCAAAGGGATATTTGGAAGCCCTTAGAGGCCTATGGTGAAAAAGGAAATATCTTCCGTTCAAAACTGGAAAGAAGCTTTCTGAGAAACTGCTCTGTGTTCTGTTCATTCATCTCACAGAGTTACATCTTCCCCTTCAAGAAGCCTTTCGCTAAGGCTGTTCTTGTGGAATTGGCAAAGGGATATTTGGAAGCCCATAGAGGGCTATGGTGAAAAAGGAAATATCTTCCGTTCAAAACTGGAAAGAAGCTTTCTGAGAAACTGTTCTGTGTTCTGTTAATTCATCTCACAGAGTTACATCTTTCCCTTCAAGAAGCCTTTCGCTAAGGCTGTTCTTGTGGAATTGGCAAAGGGATATTTGGAAGCCCATAGAGGGCTTTGGTGAAAAAGGAAATATCTTCCGTTCAAAACTGGAAAGAAGCTTTCTGAGAAACTGCTCTGTGTTCTGTTAATTCATCTCACAGAGTTACATCTTTCACTTCAAGAAGCCTTTCGCTAAGGCTGTTCTTGTGGAATTGGCAAAGGGATATTTGGAAGCCCATAGAGGGCTATGGTGAAAAAGGAATTATCTTCCGTTCAAAACTGGCAAGAAGCTTTCTGAGAAACTGCTCTGTGTTCTCTTAATTCTTCTCACAGAGTTACATCTTTCCCTTCAAGAAGCCTTTCGCTAAGGCTGTTCTTGTGGAATTGGCAAAGGGATATTTGGAAGCCCATAGAGGGCTATGGTGAAAAAGGAAATATCTTCCGTTCAAAACTGGAAAGAAGCTTTCTGAGAAACTGCTCTGTGTTCTGTTAATTCATCACAGAGAGTTACATCTTTCCCTTCAAAAAGCCTTTCGCTAAGGCTATTCTTGTGGAATTGGCAAAGGGATATTTGGAAGCCCATAGAGGGCTATGGTGAAAAAGGAAATATCTTCCGTTCAAAACTGGAAAGAAGCTTTCTGAGAAACTGCTCTGTGTTCTGTTAATTCATCACAGAGAGTTACATCTTTCCCTTCAAAAAGCCTTTCGCTAAGGCTATTCTTGTGGAATTGGCAAAGGGATATTTGGAAGCCCATAGAGGGCTATGGTGAAAAAGGAAATATCTTCCGTTCAAAACTGGAAAGAAGCTTTCTGAGAAACTGCTCTGTGTTCTCTTAATTCATCTCACAGAGTTACATCTTTCCCTTCAAGAAGCCTTTCGCTAAGGCTTTTCTTGTGGAATTGGCAAAGGGATATTTGGAAGCCCTTAGAGGGCTATGGTGAAAAAGGAAATATCTTCCCTTCAAAAGTGGAAAGAAGCTGTCGGAGAAACTGCTCTGTGTTCTGTTAATTCATCTCACAGAATTACATCTTTCCCTTCAAAAAGCCTTTCGCTAAGGCTGTTCTTGTGGAATTGGCAAAGGGATATTTGGAAGCCCACAGAGGCCTATGGTGAAAAAGGAAATATCTTCCGTTCAAAACTGGCAAGAAGCTTTTTGAGAAACTGCTCTGTGTTCTGTTAATTCATCTCACAGAGTTACATCTTTCCCTTCAAGAAGCCTTTCGCTAATACTGTTCTTGTGGAATTGGCAAAGGGATATTTGGAAGCCCATAGAGGGCTATGGTGAAAAAGGAAATATCTTCCGTTCAAAATTGGAAAGAAGCTTTCTGAGAAACTGCTCTGTGTTCTGTTAATTCATCTCACACAGTTACAACTTTCCCTTCAACAAGCCTTTCGCTAAGGCTGTTCTTGTGGAATTGGCAAAGGGATATTTGGAAGCCCTTAGAGGCCTATGGTGAAAAAGGAAATATCTTCCGTTCAAAACTGGAAAGAAGCTTTCTGAGAAACTGCTCTGTGTTCTGTTCATTCATCTCACAGAGTTACATCTTCCCCTTCAAGAAGCCTTTCGCTAAGGCTGTTCTTGTGGAATTGGCAAAGGGATATTTGGAAGCCCATAGAGGGCTATGGTGAAAAAGGAAATATCTTCCGTTCAAAACTGGCAAGAAGCTTTCTGAGAAACTGCTCTGTGTTCTCTTAATTCTTCTCACAGAGTTACATTTTTCCCTTCAAGAAGCCTTTCGCTAAGGCTGTTCTTGTGGAATTGGCAAAGGGATATTTGGAAGCCCATAGAGGGCTAGGGTGAAAAAGGAAATATCTTCCATTCAAAACTGGAAAGAAGCTTTCTGAGAAACTGCTCTGTGTTCTGTTAATTCATCACAGAGAGTAACATCTTTCCCTTCAAACAGCCTTTCGCTAAGGCTATTCTTGTGGAATTGGCAAAGGGATATTTGGAAGCCCATAGAGGGCTATGGTGAAAAAGGAAATATCTTCCGTTCAAAACTGGAAAGAAGCTTTCTGAGAAACTGCTCTGTGTTCTCTTAATTCATCTCACAGAGTTACATCTTTCCCTTCAAGAAGCCTTTCGCTAAGGCTTTTCTTGTGGAATTGGCAAAGGGATATTTGGAAGCCCTTAGAGGGCTATGGTGAAAAAGGAAATATCTTCCCTTCAAAAGTGGAAAGAAGCTGTCGGAGAAACTGCTCTGTGTTCTGTTAATTCATCTCACAGAGTTACATCTTTCCCTTCAAAAAGCCTTTCGCTAAGGCTGTTCTTGTGGAATTGGCAAAGGGATATTTGGAAGCCCATAGAGGCCTATGGTGAAAAAGGAAATATCTTCCGTTCAAAACTGGAAAGAAGCTTTCTGAGAAACTGCTCTGTGTTCTGTTAATTCATCTCACAGAGTTACATCTTTCCCTTCAAGAAGCCTTTCGCTAATACTGTTCTTGTGGAATTGGCAAAGGGATATTTGGAAGCAAATAGAGGGCTATGGTGAAAAAGGAAATATCTTCCGTTCAAAAGTGGAAAGAAGCTTTCTGAGTAACTGCTATGTGTTCTGTTAATTCATCTCACAGAGTTACATCTTTCACTTCAAGAAGCCTGTCGCTAAGGCTGTTCTTGTGGAATTGGCAAAGGGATATTTGGAAGCCCATAGAGGCCTATGGTGAAAAAGGAAATATCTTCCGTTCAAAACTGGAAAGAAGCTTTCTGAGAAACTGCTCTGTGTTCTGTTAATTCATCTCACACAGTTACAACTTTCCCTTCAACAAGCCTTTCGCTAAGGCTGTTCTTGTGGAATTGTCAAAGGGATATTTGGAAGCCCATAGAGGGATATGGTGAAAAAGGAAATATCTTCCGTTCAAAACTGGAAAGAAGCTTTTTGAGAAACTGCTCTGTGTTGTGTTCATTCAACTCACAGAGTTACATCTTTCCCTTCAAGAAGCCTTTCGCTAAGGCTGTTCTTGTGGAAATGGCAAAGGGATATTTGGAAGCCCATAGAGGGCTATGTTGAGAAAGGAAATATCTTCGTTTCAAAAGTGGAAAGAAGCATTCTGAGAAACTGCTCTGTGTTCTGTTAATTCATCTCACAGAGTTACATCTTTGCCTACAAGAAGCCTTTCGCTAAGGCTGTTCTTGTGGAATTGGCAAAGGGATATTTGGAACCCCTTAGTGTCCTACGGTGAAAAAGGAAATATCTTCCGTTCAAAACTGGAAAGAAGCTTTCTGAGAAACTGCTCTGTGTTCTGTTCATTCATCTCAGAGAGTTACATCTTTCCCTTCAAGGAGCCTTTCGCTAAGGCTGTTCTTGTGGAATTGGCAAAGGGATATTTGGAACCCCTTAGAGTCCTACGGTGAAAAAGGAAATATCTTTCGTTCAAAACTGGAAAGAAGCTTTCTGAGAAACTGCTCTGTGTTCTGTTAATTCATCTCACAGAGTTCCATCTTTCCCTACAAAAAGCCTTTTGCTAAGGCTATTGTTGTGGAATTGGCAAAGGGATATTTGGAAGCCCATAGAGGCCTATGGTGAAAAAGGAAATATCTTCCGTTCAAAACTGGAAAGAAGCTTTCTGAGAAACTGCTCTGTGTTCTGTTAATTCATCTCACAGAGTTACATCTTTCCCTTCAAGAAGCCTTTCGCTAAGGCTGTTCTTGTGGAAATGGCAAAGGGATATTTGGAAGCCCATAGAGGGCTATGGTGAAAAAGGAAATATCTTCCGTTCAAAACGGGAAGGAAGCTTTCTGAGAAACTGCTCTGTGTTCTGTTAATTCATCTCACAGAGTTACATCTTTCCCTTCAAGAAGCCTTTCGCTAAGGCTGTTCTTGTGGAATTTGCAAAGGGATATTTGGAAGCCCATAGACGCCTATGGTGAAAAAGGAAATATCTTCCGTTCAAAACTGGAAAGAAGCTTTTTGAGAAACTACTCTGTGTTCTGTGAATTCATCTCACAGAGTTACATCTTTCCCTTCAAGAAGACTTTCGCTAAGGCTGTTCTTGTGGAATTGGCAAAGTGATATTTGGAAGCCCATAGAGGCTATGGTGAAAAAGGAAATATCTTCGGTTCAAAACTGGAAAGAAGCTTTCTGAGAAACTGCTCTGCGTTCTGTTAATTCATCTCACAGAGTTACATCTTTCCCTTCAAGAAGCCTTTCGCTAAGGCTGTTATTGTGGAATTGGCAAGGGGATATTTGGAAGCCCATAGAGGCCTACGGTGAAAAAGGAAATATCTTCCGTTCAAAAGTGGAAAGAAGCTTTCTGAGAAACTGCTCTGTGTTCTGTTAATTCATCTCACCGAGTTACATCTTTCCCTTTAAGAAGCCTTTCGCTAAGGCTGTTCTTGTGGAAATTGCAAAGGGATATTTGGAAGCCCATAGAAGGCTATGGTGAAAAAGGAAATATCTTCCTTTCAAAACTTTAAAGAAGCTTTCTGAGAAACTGCTCTGTGTTCTCTTAATTCATCTCACAGAATTACATCTTTCCCTTCAAGAAGCCTTTCGCTAAGGCTGTTCTTGTGGAATTGGCAAAGGTATATTTGGAAGCCCATAGAGGGATACGGTGAAAAAGGAAATATCTTCCATTCAAAACTGGAAAGAAGCTTTTTGAGAAACTGCTCTGTGTTCTGTTCATTCATCTCACAGAGTTACATCTTTCCCTTCAAGAAGCCTTTCGCTAAGGCTGTTCTTGTGGAATTGGCAAAGGGATATTTGGAAGCCCTTAGAGTCCTACGGTGAAAAAGGAAATATCTTCCGTTCAAAACTGGAAAGAAGCTTTATGAGAAACTGCTCTGTGTTCTGTTGATTCATCTCACAGAGTTCCATCTTTCCCTACAAAAAGCCTTTCAATAAGGCTATTCTTGTGGAATTGGCAAAGGGATATTTGGAAGCCCATAGAGGCCTATGGTGAAAAAGGAAATATCTTCCGTTCAAAACTGGAAAGAAGCTTTCTGAGAAACTGCTCTGTGTTCTGTTAATTCATCTCACCGAATTACATCTTTCACTTCAAGAAGCCTTTCGTTAAGGCTGTTCTTGTGGAAATGGCAAAGGGATATTTGGAAGCCCATAGAGGGTTAGGGTGAAAAAGGAAATATCTTCCGTTCAAAACTGGAAAGAAGCTTTCTGAGAAACTGCTCTGTGTTGTGTTAATTTTTCTCACCGGGTTACATCTTTCCCTTCAACAAGCCTTTCGCTAAGGCTGTTCTTGTGAAATTGGCAAAGGGATATTTGGAAGCCCATAGAGGGCTATGGTGAAAAAGGAAATATCTTCCGTTAAAAACTGGAAAGAAGCTTTTTGAGAAACTGCTCTGTGTTGTGTTCATTCAACTCACAGAGTTACATCTTTCCCTTCAAGAAGCCTTTCGCTAAGGCTGTTCTTGTGGAAATGGCAAAGGGATATTTGGAAGCCCATAGAGGGCTATGTTGAGAAAGGAAATATCTTCCTTTCAAAAGTGGAAAGAAGCATTCTGAGAAACTGCTCTGTGTTCTGTTAATTCATCTCACAGAGTTACATCTTTGCCTAAAGAAGCCTTTCGCTAAGGCTGTTCTTGTGGAATTGGCAAAGGGATATTTGGAACCCCTTAGAGGCCTATGGTGAAAAAGGAAATATCTTCCGTTCAAAACTGGAAAGAAGCTTTCTGAGAAACTGCTCTGTGTTCTGTTAATTCATCTCACAGAGTTACATCTTTCCCTTCAAGAAGCCTTTCGCTAAGGGTGTTCTTGTGGAAATGGCAAAGGGATATTTGGAAGCCCATAGAGGGCTATGGTGAAAAAGGAAATATCTTCCGTTCAAAACGGGAAGGAAGCTTTCTGAGAAACTGCTCTGTGTTCTGTTAATTCATCTCACAGAGTTACATCTTTCCCTTCAAGAAGCCTTTCGCTAAGGCTGTTCTTGTGGAATTTGCAAAGGGATATTTGGAAGCCCATAGACGCCTATGGTGAAAAAGGAAATATCTTCCGTTCAAAACTGGAAAGAAGCTTTTTGAGAAACTACTCTGTGTTCTGTGAATTCATCTCACAGAGTTACATCTTTCCCTTCAAGAAGACTTTCGCTAAGGCTGTTCTTGTGGAATTGGCAAAGTGATATTTGGAAGCCCATAGAGGCTATGGTGAAAAAGGAAATATCTTCGGTTCAAAACTGGAAAGAAGCTTTCTGAGAAACTGCTCTGCGTTCTGTTAATTCATCTCACAGAGTTACATCTTTCCCTTCAAGAAGCCTTTCGCTAAGGCTGTTATTGTGGAATTGGCAAGGGGATATTTGGAAGCCCATAGAGGCCTACGGTGAAAAAGGAAATATCTTCCGTTCAAAAGTGGAAAGAAGCTTTCTGAGAAACTGCTCTGTGTTCTGTTAATTCATCTCACCGAGTTACATCTTTCCCTTTAAGAAGCCTTTCGGTAAGGCTGTTCTTGTGGAAATGGCAAAGGGATATTTGGAAGCCCATAGAAGGCTATGGTGAAAAAGGAAATATCTTCCGTTCAAAACTGGAAAGAAGCTTTCTGAGAAACTGCTCTGTGTTCTCTTAATTCATCTCACAGAATTACATCTTTCCCTTCAAGAAGCCTTTCGCTAAGGCTGTTCTTGTGGAATTGGCAAAGGTATATTTGGAAGCCCATAGAGGGATACGGTGAAAAAGGAAATATCTTCCATTCAAAACTGGAAAGAAGCTTTTTGAGAAACTGCTCTGTGTTCTGTTCATTCATCTCACAGAGTTACATCTTTCCCTTCAAGAAGCCTTTCGCTAAGGCTGTTCTTGTGGAATTGGCAAAGGGATATTTGGAAGCCCTTAGAGTCCTACGGTGAAAAAGGAAATATCTTCCGTTCAAAACTGGAAAGAAGCTTTATGAGAAACTGCTCTGTGTTCTGTTGATTCATCTCACAGAGTTCCATCTTTCCCTACAAAAAGCCTTTCAATAAGGCTATTCTTGTGGAATTGGCAAAGGGATATTTGGAAGCCCATAGAGGCCTATGGTGAAAAAGGAAATATCTTCCGTTCAAAACTGGAAAGAAGCTTTCTGAGAAACTGCTCTGTGTTCTGTTAATTCATCTCACCGAATTACATCTTTCACTTCAAGAAGCCTTTCGTTAAGGCTGTTCTTGTGGAAATGGCAAAGGGATATTTGGAAGCCCATAGAGGGTTATGGTGAAAAAGGAAATATCTTCCGTTCAAAACTGGAAAGAAGCTTTCTGAGAAACTGCTCTGTGTTGTGTTAATTTTTCTCACCGGGTTACATCTTTCCCTTCAACAAGCCTTTCGCTAAGGCTGTTCTTGTGAAATTGGCAAAGGGATATTTGGAAGCCCATAGAGGGCTATGGTGAAAAAGGAAATATCTTCCGTTCAAAACTGGAAAGAAGCTTTCTGAGAAACTGCTCTGTGTTCTGTTCATTCATCTCACAGAGTTACATCTTTCCCTTCAAGAAGCCTTTCGCTAAGGCTGTTCTTGTGGAATTGGCAAAGGGATATTTGGAAGCCCATAGAGGGCTATGGTGAAAAAGGAAATATCTTCCGTTCAAAACTGGAAAGAAGCTTTCTGAGAAACTGCTCTGGGTTCTGTTAATTCATCTCACCGAGTTACATCTTTCCCTTCAAGAAGCCTTTCGCTAAGGCTGTTCTTGTGGAATTGGCAAAGGGATATTTGGAAGCCCATAGAGGGCTACGGTGAAAAAGGAAATATCTTCCGTTCAAAACTGGAAAGAAGCTTTCTGAGAAACTGCTCTGTGTTCTGTTAATTCATCTCACAGAGTTACATCTTTGCCTACAAGAAGCCTTTCGCTAATGCTGTTCTTGTGGAATTGGCAAAGGGATATTTGGAAGCCCATAGAGGGCTATGGTGAAGAAGGAAATATCTTCCGTTCAAAACTGGAAAGAAGCTTTTTGAGAAACTGCTCTGTGTTGTGTTCATTCAACTCACAGAGTTACATCTTTCCCTTCAAGAAGCCTTTCGCTAAGGCTGTTCTTGTGGAAATGGCAAAGGGATATTTGGAAGCCCATAGAGGGCTATGTTGAGAAAGGAAATATCTTCGTTTCAAAAGTGGAAAGAAGCATTCTGAGAAACTGCTCTGTGTTCTGTTAATTCATCTCACAGAGTTACATCTTTGCCTACAAGAAGCCTTTCGCTAAGGCTGTTCTTGTGGAATTGGCAAAGGGATATTTGGAACCCCTTAGAGTCCTACGGTGAAAAAGGAAATATCTTCCGTTCAAAACTGGAAAGAAGCTTTCTGAGAAACTGCTCTGTGTTCTGTTCATTCATCTCAGAGAGTTACATCTTTCCCTTCAAGGAGCCTTTCGCTAAGGCTGTTCTTGTGGAATTGGCAAAGGGATATTTGGAACCCCTTAGAGTCCTACGGTGAAAAAGGAAATATCTTCCGTTCAAAACTGGAAAGAAGCTTTCTGAGAAACTGCTCTGTGTTCTGTTAATTCATCTCACAGAGTTCCATCTTTCCCTACAAAAAGCCTTTCGCTAAGGCTATTGTTGTGGAATTGGCAAAGGGATATTTGGAAGCCCATAGAGGCCTATGGTGAAAAAGGAAATATCTTCCGTTCAAAACTGGAAAGAAGCTTTCTGAGAAACTGCTCTGTGTTCTGTTAATTCATCTCACAGAGTTACATCTTTCCCTTCAAGGAGACTTTCGCTAAGGCTGTTCTTGTGGAATTGGCAAAGGGATATTTGGAACCCCTTAGAGTCCTACGGTGAAAAAGGAAATATCTTCCGTTCAAAACTGGAAAGAAGCTTTCCGAGAAACTGCTCTGTGTTCTGTTAATTCATCTCACAGAGTTACATCTTTCCCTTCAAGAAGCCTTTCGCTAAGGCTGTTCTTGTGGAAATGGCAAAGGGATATTTGGAAGCCCATAGAGGGCTACGGTGAAAAAGGAAATATCTTCCGTTCAAAACTGGAAAGAAGCTTTCTGAGAAACTGCTCTGTGTTCTCTTAATTCATCTCACAGAATTACATCTTTCGCTTCAAGAAGCCTTTCGCTAAGGCTGTTCTTGTGGAATTGGCAAAGGGATATTTGGAAGCCCATAGAGGGATACGGTGAAAAAGGAAATATCTTCCATTCAAAACTGGAAAGAAGCTTTTTGAGAAACTGCTCTGTGTTCTGTTAATTCATCCCACAGAGTTACATCTTTCCCTTCAAGAAGCCTTTCGCTAAGGCTGTTCTTGTGGAATTGTCAAAGGAATATTTGGAAGCCCATAGAAGCCTAAGGTGAAAAAGGAAATAACTTCCGTTCCAAACTGGAAAGAAGCTTTCTGAGAAACTGCTCTATGTTCTGTTAATTCATCTCACAGAATTACATCTTTCCCTTCAAGAAGCCTTTCGCTAATGCTGTTCTTGTAGAATTGGCAAAGGGATATTTGGAAGCCCATAGAGGGCTATGGTGAAAAAGGAAATATCTTCCGTTCAAAACTGGAAAGAAGCTTTTTGAGAAACTGCTCTGTGTTGTGTTCATTCAACTCACAGAGTTACATCTTTCCCTTCAAGAAGCCTTTCGCTAAGGCTGTTCTTGTGGAAATGGCAAAGGGATATTTGGAAGCCCATAGAGGGCTATGTTGACAAAGGAAATATCTTCGTTTCAAAAGTGGAAAGAAGCATTCTGAGAAACTGCTCTGTGTTCTGTTAATTCATCTCACAGAGTTACATCTTTGCCTACAAGAAGCCTTTCGCTAAGGCTGTTCATGTGGAATTGGCAAAGGGATATTTGGAACCCCTTAGAGTCCTACGGTGAAAAAGGAAATATCTTCCGTTTAAAACTGGAAAGAAGCTTTCTGAGAAACTGCTCTGTGTTCTGTTCATTCATCTCAGAGAGTTACATCTTTCCCTTCAAGGAGCCTTTCGCTAAGGCTGTTCTTGTGGAATTGGCAAAGGGATATTTGGAAGCCCTTAGAGTCCTACGGTGAAAAAGGAAATATCTTCCGTTCAAAACTGGAAAGAAGCTTTCTGAGAAACTGCTCTGTGTTCTGTTAATTCATCTCACAGAGTTCCATCTTTCCCTACAAAAAGCCTTTCGCTAAGGCTATTGTTGTGGAATTGGCAAAGGGATATTTGGAAGCCCATAGAGGCCTATGGTGAAAAAGGAAATATCTTCCGTTCAAAACTGGAAAGAAGCTTTCTGAGAAACTGCTCTGTGTTCTGTTAATTCATCTCACAGAGTTACATCTTTCCCTTCAAGAAGCCTTTCGCTAAGGCTGTTCTTGTGGAATTGGCAAAGGAATATTTGGAAGCCCTTAGAGGCCTAGGTGAAAAAGGAAATATCTTCCGTTCAAAACTGGAAAGAAGCTTTCTGAGAGTCTGCTCTGTGTTATTAATTCATCTCACCGAGTTACATCTTTTTCTTCAAGAAGCCTTTCGCTAAGGCTGTTCTTGTGGAATTGGCAAAGGGATATTTGGAAGCCCATAGAGGGCTACGGTGAAAAAGGAAATATCTTCCGTTCAAAACTGGAAAGAAGCTTTCTGAGAAACTGCTCTGTGTTCTGTTAATTCATCTCACAGAGTTACATCTTTCCCTTCAAGAATCCTTTCGCTAAGGCTGTTCTTGTGGAATTTGCAAAGGGATATTTGGAAGCCCATAGACGCCTATGGTGAAAAAGGAAATATCTTCCGTTCAAAGCTGGAAAGAAGCTTTTTGAGAAACCACTCTGTGTTCTCTTAATTCATCTCACAGAGTTACATCTTTCCCTTCAAGAAGCCTTTCGCTAAGGCTGTTCTTGTGGAATTGGCAAAGGGATATTTGGAAGCCCATAGAGGCTATGGTGAAAAAGGAAATATCTTCCGTTCAAAACTGGAAAGAAGCTTTCTGAGAAACTGCTCTGTGTTCTGTTAATTCATCTCACAGAGTTACATCTTTCCCTTCAAGAAGCCTTTCGCTAAGGCTGTTCTTGTGGAATTGGCAAAGGGATATTTGGAAGACCATAGAGGACTATGGTGAAAAAGAAAATATCTTCTGTTCAAAACTGGAAAGAAGCTTTCTGAGAAACTGCTCTGGGTTCTGTTAATTCATCTCACCGAGTTACATCTTTCCCTTCAACAAGCCTTTCGCTAAGGCTGTTCTTGTGGAATTGGCAAAGGGATATTTGGAAGCCCATAGAGGGCTACGGTGAAAAAGGAAATATCTTCCGTTCAAAACTGGAAAGAAGCTTTCTGAGAAACTGCTCTGTGTTCTGTTCATTCATCTCACAGAGTTACATCTTTCCCTTCAAGAAGCCTTTCGCTAAGGCTTTTCTTGTGGAATTGGCAAAGGGATATTTGGAAGCCCATAGAGGGCTATGGTGAAAAAGGAAATATCTTCCGTTCAAAACTGGAAAGAAGCTGTCGGAGAAACTGCTCTGTGTTCTGTTAATTCATCTCACAGAGTTATATCTTTCCCTTCAAGAAGCCTTTCGCTAAGGCTGTTCTTGTGGAATTGGCAAAGGGATACTTGGAAGCCTATAGAGGGCTATGGTGAAAAAGGAAATATCTTCCGTTCAAAAGTGGAAAGAAGCTTTCTGAGTAACTGCTCTGTGTTCTGTTAATTCATCTCACAGAGTTACATCTTTCACTTCAAGAAGCCTGTCGCTAAGGCTGTTCTTGTGGAATTGGCAAAGGGATATTTGGAAGCCCATAGAGGGCTATGGTGAAAAGGGAAATATCTTCAGTTCAAAACTGGAAAGAAGCTTTCTGAGAAACTGCTCTGTGTTCTGTTAATTCATCTCCCAGAGTTACATCTTTCCCTTCAACAAGCCTTTCGCTAAGGCTGTTCTTGTGGAATTGGCAAAGGGATATTTGGAAGCCCTTAGAGGCCTATGGTGAAAAAGGAAATATCTTCCGTTCAAAACTGGAAAGAAGCTTTCTGAGAAACTGCTCTGTGTTCTGTTCATTCATCTCACAGAGTTACATCTTCCCCTTCAAGAAGCCTTTCGCTAAGGCTGTTCTTGTGGAATTGGCAAAGGGATATTTGGAAGCCCATAGAGCGCTATGGTGAAAAAGGAAATATCTTCCGTTCAAAATTGGAAAGAAGCTTTCTGAGAAACTGCTCTGTGTTCTGTTAATTCATCTCACACAGTTACAACTTTCCCTTCAACAAGCCTTTCGCTAAGGCTGTTCTTGTGGAATTGGCAAAGGGATATTTGGAAGCCCTTAGAGGCCTATGGTGAAAAAGGAAATATCTTCGTTCAAAACTGGAAAGAAGCTTTCTGAGAAACTGCTCTGTGTTCTGTTCATTCATCTCACAGAGTTACATCTTCCCCTTCAAGAAGCCTTTCGCTAAGGCTGTTCTTGTGGAATTTGCAAAGGGATATTTGGAAGCCCATAGAGGGCTATGGTGAAAAAGGAAATATCTTCCGATCAAAACTGGAAAGAAGCTTTCTGAGAAACTGCTCTGTGTTCTGTTAATTCATCTCACACAGTTACAACTTTCCCTTCAACAAGTCTTTTGCTAAGGCTGTTCTTGTGGAATTGGCAAAGGGATATTTGGAAGCCCTTAGAGGCCTATGGTGAAAAAGGAAATATCTTCCGTTCAAAACTGGAAAGAAGCTTTCTGAGAAACTGCTCTGTGTTCTGTTCATTCATCTCACAGAGTTACATCTTCCCCTTCAAGAAGCCTTTCGCTAAGGCTGTTCTTGTGGAATTGGCAAAGGGATATTTGGAAGCCCATAGAGGGCTATGGTGAAAAAGGAAATATCTTCCGTTCAAAACTGGAAAGAAGCTTTCTGAGAAACTGCTCTGTGTTCTGTTAATTCATCTCACAGAGTTACATCTTTCCCTTCAAGAAGCCTTTCGCTAAGGCTGTTCTTGTGGAATTGGCAAAGGGATATTTGGAAGCCCATAGAGGGCTTTGGTGAAAAAGGAAATATCTTCCGTTCAAAACTGGAAAGAAGCTTTCTGAGAAACTGCTTTGTGTTCTGTTAATTCATCTCACAGAGTTACATTTTTCAGTTCAAGAAGCCTTTCGCTAAGGCTGTTCTTGTGGAATTGGCAAAGGGATATTTGGAAGCCCATAGAGGGCTATGGTGAAAAAGGAAATATCTTCCGTTCAAAATTGGCAAGAAGCTTTCTGAGAAAGTGTTCTGTGTTCCCTTAATTCTTCTCACAGAGTTACATCTTTCCCTTCAAGAAGCCTTTCGCTAAGGCTGTTCTTGTGGAATTGGCAAAGGGATATTTGGAAGCCCATAGAGGGCTATGGTGAAAAAGGAAATATCTTCCGTTCAAAACTGGAAAGAAGCTTTCTGAGAAACTGCTCTGTGTTCTGTTAATTCATCACAGAGAGTTACATCTTTCCCTTCAAGAAGCCTTTCGCTAAGGCTTTTCTTGTGGAATTGGCAAAGGGATATTTGGAAGCCCTTAGAGGGCTATGGTGAAAAAGGAAATATCTTCCCTTCAAAAGTGGAAAGAAGCTGTCGGAGAAACTGCTCTGTGTTCTGTTAATTCATCTCACAGAGTTACATCTTTCCCTTCAAAAAGCCTTTCGCTAAGGCTGTTCTTGTGGAATTGGCAAAGGGATATTTGGAAGCCCATAGAGGCCTATGGTGAAAAAGGAAATATCTTCCGTTCAAAACTGGAAAGAAGCTTTCTGAGAAACTGCTCTGTGTTCTGTTAATTCATCTCACAGAGTTACATCTTTCCCTTCAAGAAGCCTTTCGCTAATACTGTTCTTGTGGAATTGGCAAAGGGATATTTGGAAGCCCATAGAGAGCTATGGTGAAAAAGGAAATATCTTCCGTTCAAAAGTGGAAAGAAGCTTTCTGAGTAACTGCTCTGTGTTCTGTTAATTCATCTCACAGAGTTACATCTTTCACTTCAAGAAGCCTGTCGCTAAGGCTGTTCTTGTGGAATTGGCAAAGGGATATTTGGAAGCCCATAGAGGGCTATGGTGAAAAGGGAAATATCTTCCGTTCAAAACTGGAAAGAAGCTTTCTGAGAAACTGCTCTGTGTTCTGTTAATTCATCTCACAGAGTTACATCTTTCCCTTCAAGAAGCCTTTCGCTAATACTGTTCTTGTGGAATTGGCAAAGGGATATTTGGAAGCCCATAGAGGGTAATGGTGAAAAAGGAAATAACTTCCGTTGAAAACTGGAAAGAAGCTTTCTGAGAAACGGCTCTGTGTTCTGTTAATTCATCTCACAGAGTTACAACTTTCCCTTCAACAAGCCGTTCGCTAAGGTTGTTCTTGTGGAATTGGCAAAGGGATATTTGGAAGCCCTTAGAGGCCTATGGTGAAAAAGGAAATATCTTCCGTTCAAAACTGGAAAGAAGCTTTCTGAGAAACTGCTCTGTGTTCTGTTCATTCATCTCACAAAGTTACATCTTCCCCTTCAAGAAGCCTTTCGCTAAGGCTGTTCTTGTGGAATTGGCAAAGTGATATTTGGAAGCCCATAGAGGGCTTTGGGGAAAAAGGAAATATCTTCCGTTCAAAACTGGAAAGAAGCTTTCTGAGAAACTGCTCTGTGTTCTGTTAATTCATCTCACAGAGTTACATCTTTCACTTCAAGAAGCCTTTCGCTAAGGCTGTTCTTGTGGGATTGGCAAAGGGATATTTGGAAGCCCATAGAGGGCTATGGTGAAAAAGGAAATATCTTCCGTTCAAAACTGGCAAGAAGCTTTCTGAGAAACTGCTCTGTGTTCTCTTAATTCTTCTCACAGAGTTACATCTTTCCCTTCAAGAAGCCTTTCGCTAAGGCTGTTCTTGTGGAATTGGCAAAGGGATATTTGGAAGCCCATAGAGGGCTATGGTGAAAAAGGAAATATCTTCCGTTCAAAACTGGAAAGAAGCTTTCTGAGAAACTGCTCTGTGTTCTGTTAATTCATCACAGAGAGTTACATCTTTCTTTCAAAAAGCCTTTCGCTAAGGCTATTCTTGTGGAATTGGCAAAGGGATATTTGGAAGCCCATAGAGGGCTATGGTGAAAAAGGAAATATCTTCCGTTCAAAACTGGAAAGAAGCTTTCTGAGAAACTGCTCTGTGTTCTCTTAATTCATCTCACAGAGTTACATCTTTCCCTTCAAGAAGCCTTTCGCTAAGGCTTTTCTTGTGGAATTGGCAAAGGGATATTTGGAAGCCCATAGAGGGCTATGGTGAAAAAGGAAATATCTTCCGTTCAAAACTGGAAAGAAGCTGTCGGAGAAACTGCTCTGTGTTCTGTTAATTCATCTCACAGAGTTATATCTTTCCCTTCAAGAAGCCTTTCGCTAAGGCTGTTCTTGTGGAATTGGCAAAGGGATACTTGGAAGCCCATAGAGGGCTATGGTGAAAAAGGAAATATCTTCCGTTCAAAACTGGAAAGAAGCTTTCTGAGTAACTGCTCTGTGTTCTGTTAATTCATCTCACAGAGTTACATCTTTCACTTCAAGAAGCCTGTCGCTAAGGCTGTTCTTGTGGAATTGGCAAAGGGATATTTGGAAGCTCATAGAGGGCTATGGTGAAAAGGGAAATATCTTCAGTTCAAAACTGGAAAGAAGCTTTCTGAGAAACTGCTCTGTGTTCTGTTAATTCATCTCCCAGAGTTACATCTTTCCCTTCAAGAAGCCTTTCGCTAAGGCTGTTCTTGTGGAATTGGCAATGGGATATTTGGAAGCCCTTAGAGGCCTATGGTGAAAAAGGAAATATCTTCCGTTCAAAACTGGAAAGAAGCTTTCTGAGAAACTGCTCTGTGTTCTGTTCATTCATCTCACAGAGTTACATCTTCCCCTTCATGAAGCCTTTCGCTAAGGCTGTTCTTGTGGAATTGGCAAAGGGATATTTGGAAGCCCATAGAGGGCTATGGTGAAAAAGGAAATATCTTCCGTTCAAAACTGGAAAGAAGCTTTCTGAGAAACTGCTCTGTGTTCTGTTAATTCATCTCACAGAGTTACATTTTTCACTTCAAGAAGCCTTTCGATAAGGCTGTTCTTGTGGAATTGGCAAAGGGATATTTGGAAGCCCATAGAGGGCTATGGTGAAAAAGGAAATATCTTCCGTTCAAAATTGGCAAGAAGCTTTCTGAGAAACTGTTCTGTGTTCCCTTAATTCTTCTCACAGAGTTACATCTTTCCCTTCAAGAAGCCTTTCGCTAAGGCTGTTCTTGTGGAATTGGCAAAGGGATATTTGGAAGCCCATAGAGGGCTATGGTGAAAAAGGAAATATCTTCCGTTCAAAACTGGAAAGAAGCTTTCTGAGAAACTGCTCTGTGTTCTGTTAATTCATCACAGAGAGTTACATCTTTCCCTTCAAGAAGCCTTTCGCTAAGGCTTTTCTTGTGGAATTGGCAAAGGGATATTTGGAAGCCCTTAGAGGGCTATGGTGAAAAAGGAAATATCTTCCCTTCAAAAGTGGAAAGAAGCTGTCGGAGAAACTGCTCTGTGTTCTGTTAATTCATCTCACAGAGTTACATCTTTCCCTTCAAAAAGCCTTTCGCTAAGGCTGTTCTTGTGGAATTGGCAAAGGGATATTTGGAAGCCCATAGAGGCCTATGGTGAAAAAGGAAATATCTTCCGTTCAAAACTGGAAAGAAGCTTTCTGAGAAACTGCTCTGTGTTCTGTTAATTCATCTCACAGAGTTACATCTTTCCCTTCAAGAAGCCTTTCGCTAATACTGTTCTTGTGGAATTGGCAAAGGGATATTTGGAAGCCCATAGAGAGCTATGGTGAAAAAGGAAATATCTTCCGTTCAAAAGTGGAAAGAAGCTTTCTGAGTAACTGCTCTGTGTTCTGTTAATTCATCTCACAGAGTTACATCTTTCACTTCAAGAAGCCTGTCGCTAAGGCTGTTCTTGTGGAATTGGCAAAGGGATATTTGGAAGCCCATAGAGGGCTATGGTGAAAAGGGAAATATCTTCCGTTCAAAACTGGAAAGAAGCTTTCTGAGAAACTGCTCTGTGTTCTGTTAATTCATCTCACAGAGTTACATCTTTCCCTTCAAGAAGCCTTTCGCTAATACTGTTCTTGTGGAATTGGCAAAGGGATATTTGGAAGCCCATAGAGGGTAATGGTGAAAAAGGAAATAACTTCCGTTGAAAACTGGAAAGAAGCTTTCTGAGAAACGGCTCTGTGTTCTGTTAATTCATCTCACAGAGTTACAACTTTCCCTTCAACAAGCCGTTCGCTAAGGTTGTTCTTGTGGAATTGGCAAAGGGATATTTGGAAGCCCTTAGAGGCCTATGGTGAAAAAGGAAATATCTTCCGTTCAAAACTGGAAAGAAGCTTTCTGAGAAACTGCTCTGTGTTCTGTTCATTCATCTCACAAAGTTACATCTTCCCCTTCAAGAAGCCTTTCGCTAAGGCTGTTCTTGTGGAATTGGCAAAGTGATATTTGGAAGCCCATAGAGGGCTTTGGGGAAAAAGGAAATATCTTCCGTTCAAAACTGGAAAGAAGCTTTCTGAGAAACTGCTCTGTGTTCTGTTAATTCATCTCACAGAGTTACATCTTTCACTTCTAGAAGCCTTTCGCTAAGGCTGTTCTTGTGGGATTGGCAAAGGGATATTTGGAAGCCCATAGAGGGCTATGGTGAAAAAGGAAATATCTTCCGTTCAAAACTGGCAAGAAGCTTTCTGAGAAACTGCTCTGTGTTCTCTTAATTCTTCTCACAGAGTTACATCTTTCCCTTCAAGAAGCCTTTCGCTAAGGCTGTTCTTGTGGAATTGGCAAAGGGATATTTGGAAGCCCATAGAGGGCTATGGTGAAAAAGGAAATATCTTCCGTTCAAAACTGGAAAGAAGCTTTCTGAGAAACTGCTCTGTGTTCTGTTAATTCATCACAGAGAGTTACATCTTTCTTTCAAAAAGCCTTTCGCTAAGGCTATTCTTGTGGAATTGGCAAAGGGATATTTGGAAGCCCATAGAGGGCTATGGTGAAAAAGGAAATATCTTCCGTTCAAAACTGGAAAGAAGCTTTCTGAGAAACTGCTCTGTGTTCTCTTAATTCATCTCACAGAGTTACATCTTTCCCTTCAAGAAGCCTTTCGCTAAGGCTTTTCTTGTGGAATTGGCAAAGGGATATTTGGAAGCCCATAGAGGGCTATGGTGAAAAAGGAAATATCTTCCGTTCAAAACTGGAAAGAAGCTGTCGGAGAAACTGCTCTGTGTTCTGTTAATTCATCTCACAGAGTTATATCTTTCCCTTCAAGAAGCCTTTCGCTAAGGCTGTTCTTGTGGAATTGGCAAAGGGATACTTGGAAGCCCATAGAGGGCTATGGTGAAAAAGGAAATATCTTCCGTTCAAAAGTGGAAAGAAGCTTTCTGAGTAACTGCTCTGTGTTCTGTTAATTCATCTCACAGAGTTACATCTTTCACTTCAAGAAGCCTGTCGCTAAGGCTGTTCTTGTGGAATTGGCAAAGGGATATTTGGAAGCTCATAGAGGGCTATGGTGAAAAGGGAAATATCTTCAGTTCAAAACTGGAAAGAAGCTTTCTGAGAAACTGCTCTGTGTTCTGTTAATTCATCTCCCAGAGTTACATCTTTCCCTTCAAGAAGCCTTTCGCTAAGGCTGTTCTTGTGGAATTGGCAATGGGATATTTGGAAGCCCTTAGAGGCCTATGGTGAAAAAGGAAATATCTTCCGTTCAAAACTGGAAAGAAGCTTTCTGAGAAACTGCTCTGTGTTCTGTTCATTCATCTCACAGAGTTACATCTTCCCCTTCATGAAGCCTTTCGCTAAGGCTGTTCTTGTGGAATTGGCAAAGGGATATTTGGAAGCCCATAGAGGGCTATGGTGAAAAAGGAAATATCTTCCGTTCAAAACTGGAAAGAAGCTTTCTGAGAAACTGCTCTGTGTTCTGTTAATTCATCTCACAGAGTTACAACTTTCCCTTCAACAAGCCTTTCGCTAAGGCTTTTCTTGTGGAATTGGCAAAGGGATATTTGGAAGCCCATAGAGGGCTATGGTGAAAAAGGAAATATCTTCCGTTCAAAACTGGAAAGAAGCTGTCGGAGAAACTGCTCTGTGTTCTGTTAATTCATCTCACAGAGTTATATCTTTCCCTTCAAGAAGCCTTTCGCTAAGGCTGTTCTTGTGGAATTGGCAAAGGGATACTTGGAAGCCCATAGAGGGCTATGCTGAAAAAGGAAATATCTTCCGTTCAAAAGTGGAAAGAAGCTTTCTGAGTAACTGCTCTGTGTTCTGTTAATTCATCTCACAGAGTTACATCTTTCACTTCAAGAAGCCTGTCGCTAAGGCTGTTCTTGTGGAATTGGCAAAGGGATATTTGGAAGCTCATAGAGGGCTATGGTGAAAAGGGAAATATCTTCAGTTCAAAACTGGAAAGAAGCTTTCTGAGAAACTGCTCTGTGTTCTGTTAATTCATCTCCCAGAGTTACATCTTTCCCTTCAAGAAGCCTTTCGCTAAGGCTGTTCTTGTGGAATTGGCAAAGGGATATTTGGAAGCCCTTAGAGGCCTATGGTGAAAAAGGAAATATCTTCCGTTCAAAACTGGAAAGAAGCTTTCTGAGAAACTGCTCTGTGTTCTGTTCATTCATCTCACAGAGTTACATCTTCCCCTTCATGAAGCCTTTCGCTAAGGCTGTTCTTGTGGAATTGGCAAAGGGATATTTGGAAGCCCATAGAGGGCTATGGTGAAAAAGGAAATATCTTCCGTTCAAAACTGGAAAGAAGCTTTCTGAGAAACTGCTCTGTGTTCTGTTAATTCATCTCACAGAGTTACAACTTTCCCTTTAACAAGCCTTTCGCTAAGGCTGTTCTTGTGGAATTGGCAAAGGGATATTTGGAAGCCCTTAGAGGCCTATGGTGAAAAAGGAAATATCTTCCGTTCAAAACTGGAAAGAAGCTTTCTGAGAAACTGCTCTGTGTTCTGTTAATTCATCACAGAGAGTTACATCTTTCCCTTCAAGAAGCCTTTCGCTAAGGCTTTTCTTGTGGAATTGGCAAAGGGATATTTGGAAGCCCTTAGAGGGCTATGGTGAAAAAGGAAATATCTTCCCTTCAAAAGTGGAAAGAAGCTGTCGGAGAAACTGCTCTGTGTTCTGTTAATTCATCTCACAGAGTTACATCTTTCCCTTCAAAAAGCCTTTCGCTAAGGCTGTTCTTGTGGAATTGGCAAAGGGATATTTGGAAGCCCATAGAGGCCTATGGTGAAAAAGGAAATATCTTCCGTTCAAAACTGGAAAGAAGCTTTCTGAGAAACTGCTCTGTGTTCTGTTAATTCATCTCACAGAGTTACATCTTTCCCTTCAAGAAGCCTTTCGCTAATACTGTTCTTGTGGAATTGGCAAAGGGATATTTGGAAGCCCATAGAGAGCTATGGTGAAAAAGGAAATATCTTCCGTTCAAAAGTGGAAAGAAGCTTTCTGAGTAACTGCTCTGTGTTCTGTTAATTCATCTCACAGAGTTACATCTTTCACTTCAAGAAGCCTGTCGCTAAGGCTGTTCTTGTGGAATTGGCAAAGGGATATTTGGAAGCCCATAGAGGGCTATGGTGAAAAGGGAAATATCTTCCGTTCAAAACTGGAAAGAAGCTTTCTGAGAAACTGCTCTGTGTTCTGTTAATTCATCTCACAGAGTTACATCTTTCCCTTCAAGAAGCCTTTCGCTAATACTGTTCTTGTGGAATTGGCAAAGGGATATTTGGAAGCCCATAGAGGGTAATGGTGAAAAAGGAAATAACTTCCGTTGAAAACTGGAAAGAAGCTTTCTGAGAAACGGCTCTGTGTTCTGTTAATTCATCTCACAGAGTTACAACTTTCCCTTCAACAAGCCGTTCGCTAAGGTTGTTCTTGTGGAATTGGCAAAGGGATATTTGGAAGCCCTTAGAGGCCTATGGAGAAAAAGGAAATATCTTCCGTTCAAAACTGGAAAGAAGCTTTCTGAGAAACTGCTCTGTGTTCTGTTCATTCATCTCACAAAGTTACATCTTCCCCTTCAAGAAGCCTTTCGCTAAGGCTGTTCTTGTGGAATTGGCAAAGTGATATTTGGAAGCCCATAGAGGGCTTTGGTGAAAAAGGAAATATCTTCCGTTCAAAACTGGAAAGAAGCTTTCTGAGAAACTGCTCTGTGTTCTGTTAATTCATCTCACAGAGTTACATCTTTCACTTCAAGAAGCCTTTCGCTAAGGCTGTTCTTGTGGGATTGGCAAAGGGATATTTGGAAGCCCATAGAGGGCTATGGTGAAAAAGGAAATATCTTCCGTTCAAAACTGGCAAGAAGCTTTCTGAGAAACTGCTCTGTGTTCTCTTAATTCTTCTCACAGAGTTACATCTTTCCCTTCAAGAAGCCTTTCGCTAAGGCTGTTCTTGTGGAATTGGCAAAGGGATATTTGGAAGCCCATAGAGGGCTATGGTGGAAAAGGAAATATCTTCCGTTCAAAACTGGAAAGAAGCTTTCTGAGAAACTGCTCTGTGTTCTGTTAATTCATCACAGAGAGTTACATCTTTCTTTCAAAAAGCCTTTCGCTAAGGCTATTCTTGTGGAATTGGCAAAGGGATATTTGGAAGCCCATAGAGGGCTATGGTGAAAAAGGAAATATCTTCCGTTCAAAACTGGAAAGAAGCTTTCTGAGAAACTGCTCTGTGTTCTCTTAATTCATCTCACAGAGTTACATCTTTCCCTTCAAGAAGCCTTTCGCTAAGGCTTTTCTTGTGTAATTGGCAAAGGGATATTTGGAAGCCCATAGAGGGCTATGGTGAAAAAGGAAATATCTTCCGTTCAAAACTGGAAAGAAGCTGTCGGAGAAACTGCTCTGTGTTCTGTTAATTCATCTCACAGAGTTATATCTTTCCCTTCAAGAAGCCTTTCGCTAAGGCTGTTCTTGTGGAATTGGCAAAGGGATACTTGGAAGCCCATAGAGGGCTATGGTGAAAAAGGAAATATCTTCCGTTCAAAAGTGGAAAGAAGCTTTCTGAGTAACTGCTCTGTGTTCTGTTAATTCATCTCACAGAGTTACATCTTTCACTTCAAGAAGCCTGTCGCTAAGGCTGTTCTTGTGGAATTGGCAAAGGGATATTTGGAAGCTCATAGAGGGCTATGGTGAAAAGGGAAATATCTTCAGTTCAAAACTGGAAAGAAGCTTTCTGAGAAACTGCTCTGTGTTCTGTTAATTCATCTCCCAGAGTTACATCTTTCCCTTCAAGAAGCCTTTCGCTAAGGCTGTTCTTGTGGAATTGGCAATGGGATATTTGGAAGCCCTTAGAGGCCTATGGTGAAAAAGGAAATATCTTCCGTTCAAAACTGGCAAGAAGCTTTCTGAGAAACTGCTCTGTGTTCTGTTCATTCATCTCACAGAGTTACATCTTCCCCTTCATGAAGCCTTTCGCTAAGGCTGTTCTTGTGGAATTGGCAAAGGGATATTTGGAAGCCCATAGAGGGCTATGGTGAAAAAGGAAATATCTTCCGTTCAAAACTGGAAAGAAGCTTTCTGAGAAACTGCTCTGTGTTCTGTTAATTCATCTCACAGAGTTACAACTTTCCCTTCAACAAGCCTTTCGCTAAGGCTTTTCTTGTGGAATTGGCAAAGGGATATTTGGAAGCCCATAGAGGGCTATGGTGAAAAAGGAAATATCTTCCGTTCAAAACTGGAAAGAAGCTGTCGGAGAAACTGCTCTGTGTTCTGTTAATTCATCTCACAGAGTTATATCTTTCCCTTCAAGAAGCCTTTCGCTAAGGCTGTTCTTGTGGAATTGGCAAAGGGATACTTGGAAGCCCATAGAGGGCTATGGTGAAAAAGGAAATATCTTCCGTTCAAAAGTGGAAAGAAGCTTTCTCAGTAACTGCTCTGTGTTCTGTTAATTCATCTCACAGAGTTACATCTTTCACTTCAAGAAGCCTGTCGCTAAGGCTGTTCTTGTGGAATTGGCAAAGGGATATTTGGAAGCTCATAGAGGGCTATGGTGAAAAGGGAAATATCTTCAGTTCAAAACTGGAAAGAAGCTTTCTGAGAAACTGCTCTGTGTTCTGTTAATTCATCTCCCAGAGTTACATCTTTCCCTTCAAGAAGCCTTTCGCTAAGGCTGTTCTTGTGGAATTGGCAAAGGGATATTTGGAAGCCCTTAGAGGCCTATGGTGAAAAAGGAAATATCTTCCGTTCAAAACTGGAAAGAAGCTTTCTGAGAAACTGCTCTGTGTTCTGTTCATTCATCTCACAGAGTTACATCTTCCCCTTCATGAAGCCTTTCGCTAAGGCTGTTCTTGTGGAATTGGCAAAGGGATATTTGGAAGCCCATAGAGGGCTATGGTGAAAAAGGAAATATCTTCCGTTCAAAACTGGAAAGAAGCTTTCTGAGAAACTGCTCTGTGTTCTGTTAATTCATCTCACAGAGTTACAACTTTCCCTTCAACAAGCCTTTCGCTAAGGCTGTTCTTGTGGAATTGGCAAAGGGATATTTGGAAGCCCTTAGAGGCCTATGGTGAAAAAGGAAATATCTTCCGTTCAAAACTGGAAAGAAGCTTTCTGAGAAACTGCTCTGTGTTCTGTTCATTCATCTCACAGAGTTACATCTTCCCCTTCAAGAAGCCTTTCGCTAAGGCTGTTCTTGTGGAATTGGCAAAGGGATATTTGGAAGCCCATAGAGGGCTATGGTGAAAAAGGAAATATCTTCCGTTCAAAACTGGAAAGAAGCTTTCTGAGAAACTGCTCTGTGTTCTGTTCATTCATCTCACAGAGTTACATCTTCCCCTTCAAGAAGCCTTTCGCTAAGGCTGTTCTTGTGGAATTGGCAAAGGGATATTTGGAAGCCCATAGAGGGCTATGGTGAAAAAGGAAATAACTTCCGTTCAGAACTGGAAAGAAGCTGTCTGAGAAACTGCTCTGTGTTCTGTTAATTCATCTCACAGAGTTACATCTTTCCCTTCAAGAAGCCTTTCGCTAAGGCTGTTCTTGTGGAATTGGCTAAGGGATATTTGGAAGCCCATAGAGGGCTTTGGTGAAAAAGGAAATATCTTCCGTTCAAAACTGGAAAGAAGCTTTCTGAGAAACTGCTCTGTGTTCTGTTAATTCATCACAGAGAGTTACATCTTTCCCTTCAAGAAGCCTTTCGCTAAGGCTATTCTTGTGGAATTTGCAAAGGGATATTTGGAAGCCCATAGAGGGCTATGGTGAAAAAGGAAATATCTTCCGTTCAAAACTGGAAAGAAGCTTTCTGAGAAACTGCTCTGTGTTCTCTTAATTCATCTCATAGAGTTACATCGTTCCCTTCAAGAGGCCTTTCGCTAAGGCTTTTCTTGTGGAATTGGCAAAGGGATATTTCGAAGCCCATAGAGGGCTATGGTGAAAAAGGAAATATCTTCCGTTCAAAAGTGGAAAGAAGCTGTCGGAGAAACTGCTCTGTGTTCTGTTAATTCATCTCACAGAGTTATATCTTTCCCTTCAAGAAGCCTTTCGCTAAGGCTGTTCTTGTGGAATTGGCAAAGGGATACTTGGAAGCCCATAGAGGGCTATGGTGAAAAAGGAAATATCTTCCGTTCAAAAGTGGAAAGAAGCTTTCTGAGTAACTGCTCTGTGTTCTGTTAATTCATCTCACAGAGTTACATCTTTCACTTCAAGAAGCCTGTCGCTAAGGCTGTTCTTGTGGAATTGGCAAAGGGATATTTGGAAGCCCATAGAGGGCTATGGTGAAAAGGGAAATATCTTCAGTTCAAAACTGGAAAGAAGCTTTCTGAGAAACTGCTCTGTGTTCTGTTAATTCATCTCCCAGAGTTACATCTTTCCCTTCAAGAAGCCTTTCGCTAAGGCTGTTCTTGTGGAATTGGCAAAGGGATATTTGGAAGCCCTTAGAGGCCTATGGTGAAAAAGGAAATATCTTCCGTTCAAAACTGGAAAGAAGCTTTCTGAGAAACTGCTCTGTGTTCTGTTCATTCATCTCACAGAGTTACATCTTCCCCTTCAAGAAGCCTTTCGCTAAGGCTGTTCTTGTGGAATTGGCAAAGGGATATTTGGAAGCCCATAGAGGGCTATGGTGAAAAAGGAAATATCTTCCGTTCAAAATTGGAAAGAAGCTTTCTGAGAAACTGCTCTGTGTTCTGTTAATTCATCTCACACAGTTACAACTTTCCCTTCAACAAGCCTTTCGCTAAGGCTGTTCTTGTGGAATTGGCAAAGGGATATTTGGAAGCCCTTAGAGGCCTATGGTGAAAAAGGAAATATCTTCCGTTCAAAACTGGAAAGAAGCTTTCTGAGAAACTGCTCTGTGTTCTGTTCATTCATCTCACAGAGTTACATCTTCCCCTTCATGAAGCGTTTCGCTTAGGCTGTTCTTGTGGAATTATCAAAGGGATATTTGGAAGCCCATAGAGGGCTATGGTGAAAAAGGAAATATCTTCCGTTCAAAACTGGAAAGAAGCTTTCTGAGAAACTGCTCTGTGTTCCGTTAATTCATCTCACAGAGTTACAACTTTCCCTTCAGCAAGCCTTTCGCTAAGGCTGTTCTTGTGGAATTGGCAAAGGGATATTTGGAAGCCCTTAGAGGCCTATGGTGAAAAAGGAAATATCTTCCGTTCAAAACTGGAAAGAAGCTTTCTGAGAAACTGCTCTGTGTTCTGTTCAATCATCTCACAGAGTTACATCTTCCCCTTCAAGAAGCCTTTCGCTAAGGCTGTTCTTGTGGAATTGGCAAAGGGATATTTGGAAGCCCATAGAGGGCTATGGTGAAAAAGGAAATATCTTCCGTTCAAAACTGGAAAGAAGCTTTCTGAGAAACTGCTCTGTGTTCTGTTAATTCATCTCACACAGTTACAACTTTGCCTTCAACAAGCCTTTCGCTAAGGCTGTTCTTGTGGAATTGGCAAAGGGATATTTGGAAGCCCTTAGAGGCCTATGGTGAAAAAGGAAATATCTTCCGTTCAAAACTGGAAAGAAGCTTTCTGAGAAACTGCTCTGTGTTCTGTTCATTCATCTCACAGAGTTACATCTTCCCCTTCAAGAAGCCTTTCGCTAAGGCTGTTCTTGTGGAATTGGCAAAGGGATATTTGGAAGCCCATAGAGGGCTATGGTGAAAAAGGAAATATCTTCCGTTCAAAACTGGCAAGAAGCTTTCTGAGAAACTGCTCTGTGTTCTGTTAATTCATCACAGAGAGTTACATCTTTCCCTTCAAAAAGCCTTTCGCTAAGGCTATTCTTGTGGAATTGGCAAAGGGATATTTGGAAGCCCATAGAGGGCTATGGTGAAAAAGGAAATATCTTCCGTTCAAAACTGGAAAGAAGCTTTCTGAGAAACTGCTCTGTGTTCTCTTAATTCATCTCACAGAGTTACATCTTTCCCTTCAAGAAGCCTTTCGCTAAGGCTTTTCTTGTGGAATTGGCAAAGGGATATTTGGAAGCCCTTAGAGGGCTATGATGAAAAAGGAAATATCTTCCCTTCAAAAGTGGAAAGAAGCTGTCGGAGAAACTGCTCTGTGTTCTGTTAATTCATCTCACAGAGTTACATCTTTCCCTTCAAAAAGCCTTTCGCTAAGGCTGTTCTTGTGGAATTGGCAAAGGGATATTTGGAAGCCCATAGAGGCCTATGGTGAAAAAGGAAATATCTTCCGTTCAAAACTGGAAAGAAGCTTTCTGAGAAACTGCTCTGTGTTCTGTTAATTCATCTCACAGAGTTACATCTTTCCCTTCAAGAAGCCTTTCGCTAATACTGTTCTTGTGGAATTGGCAAAGGGATATTTGGAAGCCCATAGAGGGCTATGGTGAAAAAGGAAATATCTTCCGTTCAAAAGTGGAAAGAAGCTTTCTGAGTAACTGCTCTGTGTTCTGTTAATTCATCTCACAGAGTTACATCTTTCACTTCAAGAAGCCTGTCGCTAAGGCTGTTCTTGTGGAATTGGCAAAGGGATATTTGGAAGCCCATAGAGGGCTATGGTGAAAAGGGAAATATCTTCCGTTCAAAACTGGAAAGAAGCTTTCTGAGAAACTGCTCTGTGTTCTGTTAATTCATCTCACAGAGTTACATCTTTCCCTTCAAGAAGCCTTTCGCTAAGGCTGTTCTTGTGGAATTGGCAAAGGGATATTTGTAAGCCCTCAGAGGCCTATGGTGAAAAAGGAAATATCTTCCGTTCAAAACTGGAAAGAAGCTTTCTGAGAAACTGCTCTGTGTTCTATTCATTCATCTCACAGAGTTACATCTTCCCCTTCAAGAAGCCTTTCGCTAAGGCTGTTCTTGTGGAATTGGCAAAGGGATATTTGGAAGCCCATAGAGGGCTATGGTGAAAAAGGAAATATCTTCCGTTCAAAACTGGAAAGAAGCTTTCTGAGAAACAGCTCTGTGTTCTGTTAATTCATCTCACACAGTTACAACTTTCCCTTCAACAAGCCTTTCGCTAAGGCTGTTCTTGTGGAATTGGCAAAGGGATATTTGGAAGCCCTTAGAGGCCTATGATGAAAAAGGAAATATCTTCCGTTCAAAATGGGAAAGAAGCTTTCTGAGAAACTGCTCTGTGTTCTGTTCATTCATCTCACAGAGTTACATCTTCCCCTTCAAGAAGCCTTTCGCTAAGGGTGTTCTTGTGGAATTGGCAAAGGGATATTTGGAAGCCCATAGAGGGCTATGGTGAAAAAGGAAATATCTTCCGTTCAAAACTGGAAAGAAGCTTTCTGAGAAACTGCTCTGTGTTCTGTTAATTCATCTCACACAGTTACAACTTTCCATTCAACAAGCCTTTCTCTAAGGCTGTTCTTGTGGAATTGGCAAAGGGATATTTGGAAGCCCTTAGAGGCCTAGGGTGAAAAAGGAAATATCTTCCGTTCGAAACTGGAAAGAAGCTTTCTGAGAAACTGCTCTGTGTTCTGTTAATTCATCTCACAGAGTTACATCTTCCCCTTCAAGAAGCCTTTCGCTAAGGCTGTTCTTGTGGAATTGGCAAAGGGATATTTGGAAGCCCATAGAGGGCTATGGTGAAAAAGGAAATATCTTCCGTTCAAAACTGGAAAGAAGCTTTCTGAGAAACTGCTCTGTGTTCTGTTAATTCATCTCACACAGTTACAACTTTCCCTTCAACAAGCCTTTCGCTAAGGCTGTTCTTGTGGAATTGGCAAAGGGATATTTGGAAGCCCTTAGAGGCCTATGGTGAAAAAGGAAATATCTTCCGTTCAAAACTGGAAAGAAGCTTTCTGAGAAACTGCTCTGTGTTCTGTTCATTCATCTCACAGAGTTACATCTTCCCCTTCAAGAAGCCTTTCGCTAAGGCTGTTCTTGTGGAATTGGCAAAGGGATATTTGGAAGCCCATAGAGGGCTATGGTGAAAAAGGAAATATCTTCCGTTCAAAACTGGAAAGAAGCTTTCTGAGAAACTGCTCTGTGTTCTGTTAATTCATCTCACAGAGTTACATCTTTCCCTTCAAGAAGCCTTTCGCTAAGGCTTTTCTTGTGGAATTGGCAAAGGGATATTTGGAAGCCCTTAGAGGGCTATGGTGAAAAAGGAAATATCTTCCCTTCAAAAGTGGAAAGAAGCTGTCGGAGAAACTGCTCTGTGTTCTGTTAATTCATCTCACAGAGTTACATCTTTCCCTTCAAAAAGCCTTTCGCTAAGGCTGTTCTTGTGGAATTGGCAAAGGGATATTTGGAAGCCCATAGAGGCCTAGGGTGAAAAAGGAAATATCTTCCGTTCAAAACTGGAAAGAAGCTTTCTGAGAAACTGCTCTGTGTTCTGTTAATTCATCTCACAGAGTTACATCTTTCCCTTCAAGAAGCCTTTCGCTAATACTGTTCTTGTGGAATTGGCAAAGGGATATTTGGAAGCCCTTAGAGGCCTATGGTGAAAAAGGAAATATCTTCCGTTCAAAACTGGAAAGAAGCTTTCTGAGAAACTGCTCTGTGTTCTGTTCAATCATCTCACAGAGTTACATCTTCCCCTTCAAGAAGCCTTTCGCTAAGGCTGTTCTTGTGGAATTGGCAAAGGGATATTTGGAAGCCCATAGAGGGCTATGGTGAAAAAGGAAATATCTTCCGTTCAAAACTGGAAAGAAGCTTTCTGAGAAACTGCTCTGTGTTCTGTTAATTCATCTCACACAGTTACAACTTTGCCTTCAACAAGCCTTTCGCTAAGGCTGTTCTTGTGGAATTGGCAAAGGGATATTTGGAAGCCCTTAGAGGCCTATGGTGAAAAAGGAAATATCTTCCGTTCAAAACTGGAAAGAAGCTTTCTGAGAAACTGCTCTGTGTTCTGTTCATTCATCTCACAGAGTTACATCTTCCCCTTCAAGAAGCCTTTCGCTAAGGCTGTTCTTGTGGAATTGGCAAAGGGATATTTGGAAGCCCATAGAGGGCTATGGTGAAAAAGGAAATATCTTCCGTTCAAAACTGGCAAGAAGCTTTCTGAGAAACTGCTCTGTGTTCTGTTAATTCATCACAGAGAGTTACATCTTTCCCTTCAAAAAGCCTTTCGCTAAGGCTATTCTTGTGGAATTGGCAAAGGGATATTTGGAAGCCCATAGAGGGCTATGGTGAAAAAGGAAATATCTTCCGTTCAAAACTGGAAAGAAGCTTTCTGAGAAACTGCTCTGTGTTCTCTTAATTCATCTCACAGAGTTACATCTTTCCCTTCAAGAAGCCTTTCGCTAAGGCTTTTCTTGTGGAATTGGCAAAGGGATATTTGGAAGCCCTTAGAGGGCTATGATGAAAAAGGAAATATCTTCCCTTCAAAAGTGGAAAGAAGCTGTCGGAGAAACTGCTCTGTGTTCTGTTAATTCATCTCACAGAGTTACATCTTTCCCTTCAAAAAGCCTTTCGCTAAGGCTGTTCTTGTGGAATTGGCAAAGGGATATTTGGAAGCCCATAGAGGCCTATGGTGAAAAAGGAAATATCTTCCGTTCAAAACTGGAAAGAAGCTTTCTGAGAAACTGCTCTGTGTTCTGTTAATTCATCTCACAGAGTTACATCTTTCCCTTCAAGAAGCCTTTCGCTAATACTGTTCTTGTGGAATTGGCAAAGGGATATTTGGAAGCCCATAGAGGGCTATGGTGAAAAAGGAAATATCTTCCGTTCAAAAGTGGAAAGAAGCTTTCTGAGTAACTGCTCTGTGTTCTGTTAATTCATCTCACAGAGTTACATCTTTCACTTCAAGAAGCCTGTCGCTAAGGCTGTTCTTGTGGAATTGGCAAAGGGATATTTGGAAGCCCATAGAGGGCTATGGTGAAAAGGGAAATATCTTCCGTTCAAAACTGGAAAGAAGCTTTCTGAGAAACTGCTCTGTGTTCTGTTAATTCATCTCACAGAGTTACATCTTTCCCTTCAAGAAGCCTTTCGCTAAGGCTGTTCTTGTGGAATTGGCAAAGGGATATTTGTAAGCCCTCAGAGGCCTATGGTGAAAAAGGAAATATCTTCCGTTCAAAACTGGAAAGAAGCTTTCTGAGAAACTGCTCTGTGTTCTATTCATTCATCTCACAGAGTTACATCTTCCCCTTCAAGAAGCCTTTCGCTAAGGCTGTTCTTGTGGAATTGGCAAAGGGATATTTGGAAGCCCATAGAGGGCTATGGTGAAAAAGGAAATATCTTCCGTTCAAAACTGGAAAGAAGCTTTCTGAGAAACAGCTCTGTGTTCTGTTAATTCATCTCACACAGTTACAACTTTCCCTTCAACAAGCCTTTCGCTAAGGCTGTTCTTGTGGAATTGGCAAAGGGATATTTGGAAGCCCTTAGAGGCCTATGATGAAAAAGGAAATATCTTCCGTTCAAAATGGGAAAGAAGCTTTCTGAGAAACTGCTCTGTGTTCTGTTCATTCATCTCACAGAGTTACATCTTCCCCTTCAAGAAGCCTTTCGCTAAGGGTGTTCTTGTGGAATTGGCAAAGGGATATTTGGAAGCCCATAGAGGGCTATGGTGAAAAAGGAAATATCTTCCGTTCAAAACTGGAAAGAAGCTTTCTGAGAAACTGCTCTGTGTTCTGTTAATTCATCTCACACAGTTACAACTTTCCATTCAACAAGCCTTTCTCTAAGGCTGTTCTTGTGGAATTGGCAAAGGGATATTTGGAAGCCCTTAGAGGCCTAGGGTGAAAAAGGAAATATCTTCCGTTCGAAACTGGAAAGAAGCTTTCTGAGAAACTGCTCTGTGTTCTGTTAATTCATCTCACAGAGTTACATCTTCCCCTTCAAGAAGCCTTTCGCTAAGGCTGTTCTTGTGGAATTGGCAAAGGGATATTTGGAAGCCCATAGAGGGCTATGGTGAAAAAGGAAATATCTTCCGTTCAAAACTGGAAAGAAGCTTTCTGAGAAACTGCTCTGTGTTCTGTTAATTCATCTCACACAGTTACAACTTTCCCTTCAACAAGCCTTTCGCTAAGGCTGTTCTTGTGGAATTGGCAAAGGGATATTTGGAAGCCCTTAGAGGCCTATGGTGAAAAAGGAAATATCTTCCGTTCAAAACTGGAAAGAAGCTTTCTGAGAAACTGCTCTGTGTTCTGTTCATTCATCTCACAGAGTTACATCTTCCCCTTCAAGAAGCCTTTCGCTAAGGCTGTTCTTGTGGAATTGGCAAAGGGATATTTGGAAGCCCATAGAGGGCTATGGTGAAAAAGGAAATATCTTCCGTTCAAAACTGGAAAGAAGCTTTCTGAGAAACTGCTCTGTGTTCTGTTAATTCATCTCACAGAGTTACATCTTTCCCTTCAAGAAGCCTTTCGCTAAGGCTTTTCTTGTGGAATTGGCAAAGGGATATTTGGAAGCCCTTAGAGGGCTATGGTGAAAAAGGAAATATCTTCCCTTCAAAAGTGGAAAGAAGCTGTCGGAGAAACTGCTCTGTGTTCTGTTAATTCATCTCACAGAGTTACATCTTTCCCTTCAAAAAGCCTTTCGCTAAGGCTGTTCTTGTGGAATTGGCAAAGGGATATTTGGAAGCCCATAGAGGCCTAGGGTGAAAAAGGAAATATCTTCCGTTCAAAACTGGAAAGAAGCTTTCTGAGAAACTGCTCTGTGTTCTGTTAATTCATCTCACAGAGTTACATCTTTCCCTTCAAGAAGCCTTTCGCTAATACTGTTCTTGTGGAATTGGCAAAGGGATATTTGGAAGCCCATAGAGGGCTATGGTGAAAAAGGAAATATCTTCCGTTCAAAAGTGGAAAGAAGCTTTCTGAGTAACTGCTCTGTGTTCTGTTAATTCATCTCACAGAGTTACATCTTTCACTTCAAGAAGCCTTTCGCTAAGGCTGTTCTTGTGGAATTGGCAAAGGGATATTTGGAAGCCCATAGAGGGCTATGGTGAAAAGGGAAATATCTTCCGTTCAAAACTGGAAAGAAGCTTTCTGAGAAACTGCTCTGTGTTCTGTTAATTCATCTCACAGAGTTACATCTTTCCCTTCAAGAAGCCTTTCGCTAAGGCTGTTCTTGTGGAATTGGCAAAGGGATATTTGTAAGCCCTCAGAGGCCTATGGTGAAAAAGGAAATATCTTCCGTTCAAAACTGGAAAGAAGCTTTCTGAGAAACTGCTCTGTGTTCTATTCATTCATCTCACAGAGTTACATCTTCCCCTTCAAGAAGCCTTTCGCTAAGGCTGTTCTTGTGGAATTGGCAAAGGGATATTTGGAAGCCCATAGAGGGCTATGGTGAAAAAGGAAATATCTTCCGTTCAAAACTGGAAAGAAGCTTTCTGAGAAACAGCTCTGTGTTCTGTTAATTCATCTCACACAGTTACAACTTTCCCTTCAACAAGCCTTTCGCTAAGGCTGTTCTTGTGGAATTGGCAAAGGGATATTTGGAAGCCCTTAGAGGCCTATGATGAAAAAGGAAATATCTTCCGTTCAAAACTGGAAAGAAGCTTTCTGAGAAACTGCTCTGTGTTCTGTTCATTCATCTCACAGAGTTACATCTTCCCCTTCAAGAAGCCTTTCGCTAAGGCTGTTCTTGTGGAATTGGCAAAGGGATATTTGGAAGCCCATAGAGGGCTATGGTGAAAAAGGAAATATCTTCCGTTCAAAACTGGAAAGAAGCTTTCTGAGAAACTGCTCTGTGTTCTGTTAATTCATCTCACACAGTTACAACTTTCCCTTCAACAAGCCTTTCGCTAAGGCTGTTCTTGTGGAATTGGCAAAGGGATATTTGGAAGCCCTTAGAGGCCTATGGTGAAAAAGGAAATATCTTCCGTTCAAAACTGGAAAGAAGCTTTCTGAGAAACTGCTCTGTGTTCTGTTCATTCATCTCACAGAGTTACATCTTCCCCTTCAAGAAGCCTTTCGCTAAGGCTGTTCTTGTGGAATTGGCAAAGGGATATTTGGAAGCCCATAGAGGGCTATGGTGAAAAAGGAAATATCTTCCGTTCAAAACTGGCAAGAAGCTTTCTGAGAAACTGCTCTGTGTTCTCTTAATTCTTCTCACAGAGTTACATCTTTCCCTTCAAGAAGCCTTTCGCTAAGGCTGTTCTTGTGGAATTGGCAAAGGGATATTTGGAAGCCCATAGAGGGCTATGGTGAAAAAGGAAATATCTTCCGTTCAAAACTGGAAAGAAGCTTTCTGAGATACTGCTCTGTGTTCTGTTAATTCATCACAGAGAGTTACATCTTTCCTTTCAAAAAGCCTTTCGCTAAGGCTATTCTTGTGGAATTGGCAAAGGGATATTTGGAAGCCCATAGAGGGCTATGGTGAAAAAGGAAATATCTTCCGTTCAAAACTGGAAAGAAGCTTTCTGAGAAACTGCTCTGTGTTCTCTTAATTCATCTCACAGAGTTACATCTTTCCCTTCAAGAATCCTTTCGCTAAGGCTTTTCTTGTGGAATTGGCAAAGGGATATTTGGAAGCCCATAGAGGGCTATGGTGAAAAAGGAAATATCTTCCGTTCAAAAGTGGAAAGAAGCTGTCGGAGAAACTGCTCTGTGTTCTGTTAATTCATCTCACAGACTTATATCTTTCCCTTCAAGAAGCCTTTCGCTAAGTCTGTTCTTGTGGAATTGGCAAAGGGATACTTGGA